>NC_053415.1:402500-707500 GCF_016859285.1 Xiphias gladius | reverse complement strand
GGAAATGACAGTGCCGTCACTATTATTACTTCTATAACCTTTCATATTGGATGTTCAGAAGATGGGGAGGAGACTGTTTTATGGTGTTGCTTGGAAAACAAATAAAATGCTGGTGTGTTTTGGTATTCTTCGTGGTTTGCAGTTTGAAGTTGGAGTTTAGTTTGGATGGTGGGCGGTAATGAATTTGCAGCCTTATGTAATTACAGATTGTAGAAACATCAGTGAGAGTACAGACAGACCAATCTTTTTTAAGCTAATTTACACTGACAATTAAAAACCTACAGTATGTTACCAAAAATGGCTTTTGAAGGCTGCACTTCTGAAGTTTGTTCTCAAAACAATGTAGTTACACATAATTTTTAGAAATTTACAGGAAAACTTGTCGCCACAGTGACATTTCCGTTGTGAAATGTGTCCTCTCTCATCAACATGATCAGTAATTTGAAGTCAGCAACACCGCAGACTCTGAAACAACTTGCACATGTGACATGATCAAAAAACTGAATCAGAAACACATCAAACATCGGTTGGCGCTCACTCACCTGCTGGCTTGAGTAAAAATGGCGTCGCTTCAGCAGGGAACGCCCAGTTCAGCCCTTTGAATGGCAGTCCTGTTGAAGAAGAGTGGATTCGAACCACATAACACGGGGCTTCTTCAAACACTCCAGTCTGAGGATGAGCTAATCCTGTTTGCATGGTTTGTCTGGGAGGAACTGGGGAGCTGAGAGGTGGTGGGCCCCAAACCAGTGTGTCTTTGCGCCAGGGTTCAACCAGTGTGCCATTTTGGAGATACGGTTAGCAATATATCTTTAGCCTGAAGCTGCTTTTATTGTAAATCATTTGTAGCTTTAACTTTGGTGATTTTTCTGCTTCAGTGATTCTGGGTTTCTTCCTGGATTAAAACTTTACAGAATTTAAAACCCAGACTAATTAAAATTCTTCTACTGTTATCAGCTCTTATAAGGCAGACTGATGCACCACTGAGCAGCAGAGAAAACTGGAGGAGACAATGCCAACATATATAAGACAATCCTGATCAATTTAAATGGATACTATAAATGCAAAGAATATAGCATGTCATATTAGCTTTTCTTTACTGATTTATTGAAGGACCTTCATCATATCAGAGGACTGATCAAAACATCTGATATTTACTAAATTATATATCAGTGTAATCTTCCTTGAATGCACACTGCCTAGCAGACATGCAGACAGATGGACAGAAACACATGCATACACACATATGAAACCATCTACTGGTTAATCAGTATGATTTACACAGCTTAGTGACACACATGCACACAACGTGTTTAGCAGCAGTGTGGGAGGCTTGTACATCTCAATGCCACTTTTGTTTTCTCACCCATGATATAACAACAGCGGCCATGTGTGTCACAACTGCTCTGCTGGCCCTCACTGCTCACTTGTTGACAGGCTGGTAGACAGAGGGAGGCATGTGGAGTTTTAGTTTGCCTCCTTCTGCACCACCCACCACTGTCAGCCACTGTTTGAGTGTATGGGTTTGTGTGCATATGGAACACGTGTATACAAGCCTGTATGCATGTAAAACCTTTGCTTGTGTGTTTGTGTACCTGATTGTCTCGTTGCCCGTCCCACATCCCATACGTGTGTGTTTGTGTATGCTAATGAGGATCAAAAAGTGTGAATGAATGAATTATTGGGTGCATCGTGTGAAGGGGGGGTGGTTCCGTTTCTTGCTTCAGGCTCCCTTGACATCACACCAGACTGTTCAGAAATAACTGAAGTAAACTGAACCCTGACTGAAGTCAGGTCAGACCTGTTTATGGAGTCCATCAGCAGAAATTAGACAGTGTCATCCACTTATGATATGATATATTCTGTATGCTGCAGTTTGATAGACAGTGCTGCACAGTTTGTCTGAGCCTGAGCCTGACACACACTCACACAGATAAATACCAATGATCAGAGCAGGTGTGTTAGAATGATGTGTTATATATTTATCTGTTGATTTAAAATTTCAAACCTTTATTCAATTCTGTTTGAATCCTATTGCCACTTTAAATTAGATTGCTTGTTTTTTCATTTGTCACTCCTAAAGTCAAAGAAGAACAGATGTACTTTAAATCTTTTGTTAGTGCCAGAGAAAGTGAAAAAAAACAAACCACTCCTATTCTGATCCTGGGTCAGCCTTCCTATTCTGTACACCTAAAAATCATTGATCATTGATTAATGAGCTAAGTCAGATCAGGGCTTTTTGAATTTTTTTTTTTATTATTATTTTAAATTTCCCATGAATATATCAGTGTGGGTTTTGATACTGTACATCCATACAGTTCTTCATCAGCTGGGAGGACAGCGGCAGTGACTCTGTTGCCTCTCTGTTTATTGCCTTCATTTGCATGTAAATTAAAGCTGCTTCGTAGCTGCAGGGCTGGCTGTGTGGCGACTCTCTATACTTTGCAGTCACCCAGCTTCACATGTACAAACATTGTCCACAAATACACACACACACACACACACACACACACACACACACACACACACACACACACACACACACACACACACACACACACACACACACACACACACACACACACACACACACACACACACACAAACATACATACAGTCCTGCATTACTGGTAGGGAAATGTTAATTTGTCTAATTGTTTTGAATTTGCATTTCACTCTGTGAATTCACACACATGCACACTCTATGCTTTTAATATGCAATTATGCATGCATGGAATGAAAAAGCAGGACTGAAGCATGTGAATAAATCATATTATCCTATCACTCTGTTTCTACTGGATAATCACAGAGGCTCTGCATATAAAAGCAAACCTCCCCTTCTCGTCCCTACTGATCTGAGGCCAGCTGCAGAGTGGAAGAAACAGGTAGAGGCAAAGATCCAGTCAGCCTGTCACAACATTTACCTTTGAATATGACAAATTGATCTCAGCCTACTGCTACCCTCTGTTTTCTTTCTTATTTTAAGAGGGGGGAATACTTTCTTTGGACAGGCTCCAGAGTGATTATAGAAGTGACAATCTCTTCCTATAAGGGAAGCATGAAGTTCCAGATGACAGATAACCTGCAGGCTGGAGGAAATAACTGGGTTTCATCAGGAAGATGGTCACTCGATAAGTAATTTGGTCCAAAATAATTACACAGTGGACTGCTGTCAGCAGTAGCAACATGGCTCTCAGTTATTAGCTCTGAGACACATTGAGCAGTTATAAGATAAACTTTAGTTTAAAATGAATCATGTATCTATCTATCTATCTATCGATTCAAATTATATAAGCTGTTACATTTTTGATCACTTTTTGCTGCAGAATAAATAAAGTTTCCTTGTACTAAAGTCAAAAAACATCCTACTCATCACTTTGGTACCACAGTCTATTGCATGACATAAACTTGATGAGTTTGATAGGCAAATAGTTGGAGGAGTTTGAAGTGAGGATTCATTTCACTCCTCAAGGGCCTTTCACTATTCCACATATATTTTCCTTATTGGCAGTTTAAAATCACATCTGTTCATCTTTCTCTCTCCCGTAGTAAATAATGATCTACTCAAAAGTAAAAAGATATGTACAACAGGGGATTATCTTATCTGGAGGCTGCTGCTTTAATTTCATGTTTGAGAGTTTTTATAAACACACACACATCTTTTTTTTAAGATAGGCATTGATAGAAGCTCACAGTAAACAATTTTAGATATCAAATACAATTTTATCTTGATAAATAATTTCAATTTAGATGACTGAAGATTGCTTTTATGTAGTTTTGAGTACATCTTTGTAACAAATCAGATGCTGCAAACATTCCCTATTTTAAAAGGAGAATAATACAGTTCTTTCTAGTAAAATCTGTCCAAATAAGTTAATTAATGTCAGATTGTCTTTTATCTGAATCTGTATTACAGTGTTTCAAGTAACTGCAGGTTATAAGTCATATTTTACTCCAATTTATAAAAACAAAACAAGAACTTGTTTGAAAGATAGTTCAAATTGTTGAATTTTGATTAATAATAGTGATTTTTGATCAATAATTGAGTTTTATCTGGCATTATCCAAAAAGGCAGGTGTAATTATAACTGTGTATTATAAGAAATCTAGGGAATGTGGAAATAAATAAAAAAATATAGAAAAGAAGGTTTGAAATAATCGCAGTTTTTTGGTTAATATTTGTTTGTGATAGTCACTTTAAAGTATACATTATTCTTTAAAATATAGGCTTACTTTTAGGCAGCTTAATTTATTTTCTCTTCCTGAATTTCTGATGAAATGTTATTTACGTCACTTTTGGGATGAGATTGTAGACCGTGGACATGGCCTTGACCCCGCTGAGCCGCAGTTTGTCGCTTCCTCTGTCTAAATGTTTCACAAACACACACAAAGGGAGATTCCCTCTCCTATAGCTCCAATACTTCTATATTTTTGTTTCAGGCCTACAGAGGCTGGCTGATGAAATGAGTGAACACAGAGAGACGGAGAGGCAATTTCATGCTCTGCAACGCTTTGAACAGCGCTGATAGCGGCGCGTCTCGCAGTGTAAATTCACCTCCTTTCCAAAGACCTATGAATATGGATTCAGTTGTCCCACTCACTCGAACCAATGAGCTGCAACCCACCCCCCAACACACACACACACACACACACACACACACACACACACACACACACACACACACAACACGCATAGCCACTAACACAGGCCACACATGTCTGCATTTATTAATTGAATATTCGGTCTCATCCACTAGAAAAGAATGGGTCAGTGTGTTTCCTGAGGATTTTTTCCTTTCCAATATAAAAGTGTTTATTTGGAAACATGGTTTCAATGTACACAATATAATCCATCCGCTCTTTTTCCGGGGAGTAGCTAACATATAGCTCAGATATTCTGATGCTGTTTGATGTGTGTCTGCAGACCTCTGCAGCTTTACCTGCCAATACAAGGGCAACACTACTGGCAATGACGCTCAGAGGGGCCAAATGCTCAATTTGTGATTCGGTGTATATACAATATAAGTCTTCTGTATATATTTACCCTCTGTAAGAACTGCAGTAATTCTATAGTCAGTAGAAATGTAAGAATGTTATAGAAGATAAAGTAACAATACAAACACACTCAAGGTCCAACAGGAAGCATTACAGGAACATTATAAAGATGTCATAAGGGTTGGCTAAAGAATCACTATAAAATCACGATTCTATTTAGTGTTACCCAAAAGGACATTATAGGAATATGATAGATATTTCTTATTACTGTGAAGAATTTAAACACTGTTGTCCTCTTTTGATGAATTTCAACTACCTTTGTGCATTTACATGTCTTACAGCATTATAGTCTTTAGGAGTCTCAGTTGGTGACCTCACACTGTACAGTAAATTCATGTGTTGTAGTATCACTAACATATTGCTATTATACTAATTATGGGAATTTAAAGTGTGTCTGTGGTGATGGCCAGGGCCTTGTGTAGGATTTTAGAAATACCGAGGTCATGATTCCTAGTCCTCCAACCACCCGCACAAAAGTCCCCCCCCCCCCCATTCTTCTTCTTCTTTTTATTTATTTATTTATTTATTTATTTTTTGGGGGGGGTCAAGTTCATCTCTATTTTTTGTTAGGTTTAAATTTGGAGCCTTCTACACACCCCGAGGAGTAAGATGCGGTAGGACAATACAGAATAATTCATTTATTTAATTTATTTATAGCTCTAAAAAATGTCAAATTGAAATATTTTGCATGTAAAAATACTAGAATCATCATATACTGTACACTTCTGATTTCATGTAGGCTTACATTTTCTACCTACGTGGTATAATGGGATGGCGTATAAATAGCACGCCACTTTTCAGGACATTTCACGTATGATGTCTACACATTTCAAGCTTTTCCTGTGTCATTTAATGCTAAGTCCCACACGTCATTTAACGGGCCGTTTTAGTTAGGGTTAAGCTTAGAATTAGGGGTTAGTCAGTAGAGAAATGATGTGACGTAAAATTACACACGAAAAGAAAAAAATGCGTATTGAGGACACACGAAGTGACTTAAGAAATTGGTGTGTTACTCATACTCCATTTGCTGAGACCAAATTGTAAACTTTTCGCCGATTGTTAGAATACCCCCCCCCCCACCGGAAAAAAAAAATGAAAAATGAAAAAATAAAAAATATGTGCATGGCCTCATGTGAAGGCCTCAACGTTGTGCAGTATTTCTATTATATTCCTATAATATTCCTGTAGGGATTTACTCTGTGTTTCTCCACTCAGAGATGATTTAAAAGTGACATAATAATTCTATGTGTATTCGTTGTATCATTACTATAACGTTCCTTTTTGGGGCTTTAAATGTGTGTAGCATCTCTGTAAAACTGACCATATGATTATTACACTTCTTAGAACTCAGTTGGTCCAGAAAAACTATAAAACAAAAGTCTAATGAAGGTTGTTCTCACGGTGTTTGATGGTGTTTGTGGCTTTTGGGGGGCCGGTGTGTGCAGCAGTAGCAGTAGCGCCGTCCAGAACCAAAGCAACATGAGCTGCAGGCAAAAGTCAAGTGAAACTGCCCAGAAACGTCAGCCGGTGTGGTCTTATTATGGCTGTGGGGGGTGGGGGGTGGCCCATTTCAATTTCAGCTCAAGAGGAAACCGAAATAAGCTGAAAGGAGGAGGTTGTGTTTTTCTTTATTGTTTGTGAAACTGTCCAGGCTCTTTTTTCCAATAAAATCTTTGGTTTTGCAGTGGCAGGTCAGTCCGACAGTCTGAAGTCCTTTTGTTTGTTCTGCTGTTGAGACGCATCCGAAGAGGAGAAGGAGATGAAGAAAAGGAGAGCGGACAAAACCTGTAAAGAGGCACCGCTCAGCTCCCCCTCCCCATCTTCATCATTAAATTAGATACTATATATTTACAATGTACAGAGTGTGTGTGGAGGGAAGCTGTGAAAAGCACACCTTCCTGTCTCCTGCGGGCGGGCCGGGCTCCTCAGTCACTGTCCTCCTTGTCTTCCTGGATGGTGGTGGTGGAATGGTTGTACAGTCCCTGCGCCATCAGCTGCAGCGCCAGCCCGTTCTTGAAGCCGCTGGCTTTTTTTATTTTAGCCCGCTTGTTCTGAAACCAGATTTTTATCTGGGACTCGTTGAGATTGAGCTCTTGGGCCAGAGACTGCCGCCGTTGCTCTGTGATGTAGCGGTTCACCTGGAACTCCGTCTTCAGTCTCTGCAGCTGCTCTGCCGTGAAGGCCGTGCGCGGCCGTTTGTCCTCTTTGCCGCTTTTCGACTTTTTCAGTTTCCGTGTCCTTGGGCCTGCAGTAAGAGCGAAAGGACAGGAGAGCGGGAATATAAATATTCAGCGCACACTGAACAATAAATAATAATAAGTCAATAGAAGAAAAAAACAATCGGAAATGATTTTTAGAGGCTCTAATCTGTAAACATCAGTCTGCATGCAAATGGACAAAATATGATATTTGTTTTTGTATTTGTTTTTGTGTACACACGCAATAGACAACACGTTGTTGTTATACATACATACATTCATACATATATGTATGTATGGTTATTAATTAACAATGTGTTATTATCATTATTATTATCATTATTATTAACCCGAAGGCATATGTGTTATTGTCTTTTTGATTACACAGCAAAGTTATCAAGCTCTTTGCATACCGATGTATAATAATCATATGTGTGATGCTCCATGCGGGTCGGTGCAGCAGCAGATAGGAGCCGCTGAACAGACAGTGATGCTACAGGCTGGGAGATCCAGCTGATCATCAGCCCATTAACAAACTCGTTTTTGCCGACTCGTTGTGACTGCATGGATGAATACAGCAGCTTTAACCCCTGTTTGATACGCAACTAACAGCGCACAGTTTTTTTCCACACAAAATTCCCCATTACACAATTAGTTTATACTTTCTGGAAAAGGGGGTGGTGTAGTCAAGTAAATCAGAATGTCAGAATGAAACTGACATAGAATGAAAAGCACAAAACCTCCAAACACATATACTGAATTTTCGGACAGAATTATTTATAAATAAGAAAATCACTGAATTCCCATTTTGGCTAAATAATGAGAATAGTAAAGCTGTAAGTTGAAGTTTAGCCAGACTGAACGATGTTTAATTATTTAACACGCCATCACACAGACTAATACAGTGTATTCCAAATAATTCCAGGAAATTTCCCAGATATAAGTTTATGTCTGGACATAAAATAGGTAGACTATTCGTTTAGAATTTAACTCTGAGTCAGCTGTATATCGTATTTGTAGACTATTAAAAAATGTGGCTCCTTGTTCTCTTACAAATGAACAAAATGTTCACTAAAATTAACACTAAAATAAGAAGATACGGGAGATCATCCCAGTTTTTAAAAAATATGTAGTTAATATAGGCTAAATAAATGAAACTTCATGTCCTCTGTATATGTCACACAGATGTATGTTTGGATTTTCGTGAAAATCAAAGGAGATTTCGTCTAAAGTCAGACTCTACTGAAACAGGCGGTTAATGAATTCAAAATGTCTCCGGTAGCGAGACAGGAGGGCTGATAGCCATTATTTACCTTTAATTCCATTCCGCCATGCTATACTGAAAGCAGCTATATTCCACCTCAGCCGGTTCATAGAGGACAACAGGTTAGAGGTTGAAAAGACACAGTATCACACGGCAATCACAGGGGAACAATTGACTTTGTATCGACAGAAAATGCCTGCTGTCGATCCGCACATCAAGTCCCTGAACCAAAACATGTCGCACACCGCCAAAAGCTCCGAGGCTGGTAACGCTTTCATCTGTACAACCATAATCCCATAAGGATCAATGCTGGCCAGCTGTTTATGTAGATTAAACAAGATTTATAGTGTTTAAAAGAGAGGGAAGTTATTCAGTAAATCCATCGTCTGAATAACATATTTGACTCAACCTACAGGTTCGTGTCCTTCACACAGGAATTTTCTTGATTTCTCAAAATAATTACAAATCTTAGCTGTTTTTTCTACTTGCAATTCAGAACACTTAAAAAGACATGTTAGAGGTTTACAGAGAAAGCGGAAAAAACGCAAATTGATGGTGTTTTTACTTTTCAAATTTCTACAAAACACACATGGTATACTATTCCTGTTGTTAATTATCAAGAAACATGTGTTAAATATGTTTTGTCGACACCTTCTTCAAACGCATTAATAAGTCGGGATTTGGTTCACTACGTTCAAGGTCAAATCAATATTAACGTAAAAATGTAAACAGTAAACTATTTATTTTTTAGTTTGCATTAAATCGTCGTTGACGGGAATGATAGAGCGAGTGCTACATTTAATATCTAATACCACTAATACAAATACTACATATTAAATTAGGAATTTAATTACTGACATGTTTTAGAAAGAAATTGTATTCTAAGGAATCAAAATGAAGGTTAACTCTGACCTGACACCATAAATAAATGTCGAATACATTTAATACTTTTTCTTTAAAACAATTCTACTATGAAACATGTAGGCCTGTACAGGTCTACATGTTTCATACTAGAATTGAAAATTTAAATGAGCCTATATTAGTGTAAAATAATTAAATCAATTCTGTCTGACTTTCAAATTTGTGGTCTCAAAAATTTCTCACAACATTATTTCCCTCTTCACTTTCTCTGGATTTGTTGAATGAAAATTGGTGCATGTAGGATAGGCTAAATTTATCTTGGTGTTTTGTATCAGAAAATATAACAGAAAACCTTATGTAGCAAATACCAAGTGAATTTAAGGTGCCATTATTCCTCCCTTATGAAAGGAATTGGACGCTCAGAGTGTTTTTTCTCCATGAAACTATTGCCTTACCAGATGAGGGCCTGTCCGAGTACCGGGTGCAGTAGACCCAGGCAGGCCAGAGAAGCGGCTGGGTCTCCGGTGTGGGCGCCCCGGTGCCGTTCAGCACCACAAGCGAGGAGGACGTGTTCTCCCCAGCCCCTCCGCCAGTCCTCTCCTCGGCTTTCAAGCCGCTGCTCCCAGTGGAGACGGCGGCGGCTGTGGCTCCGCCGCCGCTGCCGTTGCTCTTTTTGGGACTCGTCAAAGAGGTGGAGGATGTGGAGGAAGAAGTGCTGTCACTGCTGCAGTTGGAGTCCTGGCACGGCGTCCCGGGAAGGCTTGGCCTGCTGACCACCGAGTGGACACGCTCCCGGCCGGAGGTCTGCGCCCTCTCCCGCGAGCCCAGGCCGTGCTCCTTCTTGCAGCCGAAGTCCGGTCGCAGAATATTGTCGATGAAAAAGTTGGTGGTTCTGTGGGCCTGCTGGGCGACCTGCAGAGGCAGTATGGGCGGCGAGGGCAGGCTCGGAGACGGGGAGACACTCTCTCCCTCGCTACTATCTGTGCTGTTCAGATCCCGCTGCTCCTCCATCGCTGCTTTTCTGAAGAACGTGGCTTCTGTTCTCTCAATCCACTTCCACTTTGTGAGCCTATGCTTGTATCCAAAATATGAGCACGGGAAGCACTAAAACATAGTTATTTTCTCTCCGGAATATTGCTGGTTGGTGTAATTATTTGTAAACTGTGGACATCCTGCTTGCGTAAAGGCGCTCCGGCGCTTCATGGTCGGTGACTTACTACAAGACTGGTTTTAGTTGCTATTGCGGACTGCACTCACACATCCAGAGCTTTTCACGGCTGTATGACAGTCGGATCTTCACAAAGTCCTCACATCACATCCCCATGCGGACATACACACACTCATACACACTCACACACACCAAACGGAGGCGCATGAATAACATCCAAAGCGTACTGGGCCAATCATTGGCCGGGACACTTTTGGACAAGGGGTGACGACGTCCAATAATGTCAGGCCTCTCTGAGCTAAGAGGGGAGCTTTCGAGCAGCGAACAGGCTTCACAGAGAAACCAAACAAGAGATTATCACTGCCCCGCGCCTGCAGCCTTGTTATGGTGTATCTGTTACATCTTACAGAGCTGAGGGAGAGGAGGAGAAGAATTGCACAAATACATACACATTGGCTGTCTGATGTCTGATGGTGGCATTTGGATGAAATTCAACTGCCCATCTCCAGATAGTTTACTTTTAACTGATCAGGTACCGTTTTACAAACCTTGCGTGCATAACAGCGAGATTTACACTTTGATTCTTCAATTTGCCAATTTTCGGATAAAACGTCCAATCAACTTAAGCGATCTGCATCCAAAAATCTTCCTCAATGGCATTTTTATATAATCCTGCAGTACAAACTCGGTGTTAAAGGCATTCTATCCCTCCTCCCAGACAAAGCCCTAATCGCGCACACACAAAACACACGCACACACACACAGACAGACACACACGGTTATTATGGAGAGGCCTAGAGCTGCGTACAAGCCTACACCAAAAACCGGCACCATATTTCTAATGTTTTATTCAGACTCAACTGTATACCTACTGCATCTTCATAAGCGTCCATTTAAAACGCATACAGCCCCCGTTTGATGCGTACCCCGCCTTCACCGTTTTATCCTCCCTTCTGTGTATAGTCACCATTGTCAGCCGTATTGTTTTCCAGGCTCTGGAAAAGCGCACTCTTATCTCTCAGTATGAGAGAGGGGACTGCCGGCAGATAATTTATAGGTTTTAATTACTCCTTATTCCGCCTGATCCTCCGGACGTTCATCACCTGGCTGTGAGAGAAAAGCGACTCAAAGCCTCTGTCACCGTCACAGCGCCAACACTTCATCAAATTGCTCGCAAAGTGGGCCGATTGAATAATATAATGCAGCATTATGGACAGGCACGCCGCAGAGCAGCGTTTTCATGGTTTTAATAGATATGCTGCTGTGCAGCCTGAAATACAGAGAGACTGCATTAAGGGACAACTTAATTGGTGTAATCCATATTGAGGCCTTTGTTTTATTTCGTTTTTGATGTGAATCCAGGGGCCTGAGCGCGTTCTTACACCAAGAACGGACAAATAGCTGTGCTGTTTACAGTCTAAAATTCACCATAATATTGCGACATAATCAATTCATATCTGGGGTTAATTATTTCTATGTAAATACCAAGATGGTTTAATGACCCTTAGTTTTATTCTAATATTCCAGTAAAAATTCTACATTATTCCTACACGGATTCAACGTTTCCGTGATTTTTTATATAGTACAGAAGCCTTACTGTGCCTTTTTTGTTTCTTTGGTTGTGTGTTTATTTGTTTGTTTGTTTGTTTGTTTTTGTGCATCGATGTTATTCCGAAAGGGTCTCACCGTGTGTTTATAACAAACTAACAGACTCTGCTGTATGAATCCTATGGGGAAGTGTAGTAGTAGTAGAAGTGCAGCCTTTAGTGGCTGCTTAATGGTATTTATGTTGTTCTTGTAGTAATTCTATAATATCTATCAGTGTTTATAGCTAGTAGTATTATGGTATTGTTCTTCTGTGCTATCATAGGACAAACAGGCTAAGATGAGGACCGGGCCACTACCTCTTCACTCTGTAAGTATACATCAATTGTATATTAAATTGCTGTAAATCACTCTGCCATTTGTCAACATTATCATCATCATACAGTTAACGTGAAACCTATAGGACTACATGCTGCATAAACTCCACATGGTATAACAACGTACTAGCCTATCAGGCAATAAAACAGGAAACAGATCTTCCTCCCGCTGGTTTCACTTCTACATAAAGCCAATCAGACTGGTTCTGCCGGAATTATCCACTTTACAGGCTACACACACACACACACACACACACACACACACACACACACACACACACACACACACACACACACACACACACTGTAAACAGAGGATGATAAGAGCTGTTTCTGGATGAAGATTTGTTCATCTGTCAGTCAGCCAGCCCGTCTTCTGGAAGGGCTGAGATTTAGAGCCTGTTTCCGATTCATATCATCCTCACAGTTTAGCGTTTATACTGAAAATTGAGATTCAATCTGAGTTTATCTTTGGTGTCACTGCAGGGAAGATGCACCTAAAGGATACAGGATACCAGCAAAATGTAACATACAAATCAATGAATAATAATTTAAAAACAAAACTAATTAGTCATTTTAAATAAATACAATACACGGACACAAGTGCAGGTGTTTCTGTTTTAGTATGGTATCATCTGTAACCTTATTAGAGACTGTTAGGACGGAGGTATTGTGTAATATTACTTCAAAAGAAAAAAGCGAGAAAGACATACACATTTTACACGCTATTTAAAAAAAATGTTTCATTATTCTAAAATAAATATTTTCGCTGTGAAACAAATACATTTGAATCGAATTAGTGCTGGATAAATTAATGTACCTTTTTATTTTCTTAATGACAATAATATTAATACTGTTCCTCATCACTTTTTCATAATGTGGAACGATCATTTCAGGAAATAAATCGTTATTTATGAAATGTGAAAGTTGACCCTCTGAGGAAGCTTTGAGGCTGTAAGATTCTAAAACGGGGACACACTAAACAAGCATAACAGAGATATTGAAGCTATAGGTCGGAGAGTCTAAAACCATCCTAAGGAAATGGGAGAGATAAGCTTAAGGAAAGTTTCCAGACATGTGGACAAAGATCATTGTATTATTATGAGTCATGTGGGTACTGAGAGTTATAAATCTAAAGATCAGCGAACCTGAGCATATGTGGACCTAAAACTGACACTGACTTCCCTACCTGTTTAGCCAGATATAGCTTGATGTCTCTGATATATAAACTGACACTAGGCATAAAGACCAACATGCCTATACATGTAGGTTATAGAAAGAGTTCTCTGTTTTAAAAGGCACCAGATAGTCTGTTGTTAAGTTCTTGGTAGAATCTGTTTTTACAAAAAGTTTGCTCTTTTTGATTTATTTTGCTGGAAATTCAACTTTAGAAATTATATACACACACACACACACACACACACACACACACACACACACACACACACACACACACACACACACACACACACACACACACACACACACACACAAATATATCTACATCTACATCTATATTTATTCATCTATCTATCTATCTATCTACTATATATACACACACACACACACACATACACACACACAAACATACATACATTAGGTATATAAGGTGCTAAGTGGTGGCAAAAAAGAAAAAGTAAGTAGTAAACATAGTAAAAATGTAGAAGAAAGAAATAGTAGTAGTCGGACTACAGCAGGAAATAGTGACTGTTAGGACGCCTCTTGAGGAGCTGGTGATGCTGCAATTTACAACTGCTGAAATTTACCTAAACTTTTATTAAAACACAAGGGCCTCATAGTGCATTTCTACAGCCCAAATACACTGAAACAGCCCAATACTTGAGTGTGCACACAGTGAGAGAAAATTATATCAGAGCGACATCTAGTGGTCAACAAAAGTAGCACATGTAAAAATAACTCCCCTACTTATAAAACTGTATCTGAGTCAGTTCCATTTGCAATTGTTTCTTAATATACAAACACAGTGCAACAGATTTACAGTACCATACAGACATATAGAAAAAAAAAAAAATCAAGCTAAACAAACCCGAGCACACTTAAACATTATATACACGCAAGAGCTTCATGACACTTGAGTCTGGACTTTTTGGTTCTTTGAAGCTACTTAAAATGTATCTGGCCTAGAACTGTTGTCAGATCAAACAGTGTTAAAGCCAACCCAAACCTGCAAAAATACTACAGCTTAATGTTGTTTAGCTAAATCTTGACTAAGATGTTTTATGGTGAACCCCATACAAGACAAAATAATTATGATTTTAGATGAGAACATGCAGGCTGTTTGAGAATTTATCGTATTATTAAGGAGGCATGCCTTATACTTATACATGATCAATATATAAAAATATGAAATTTTGTACACTGAAACAGAAACAGTCCAAATGTAGTTTGAGATACTGTTATAAATAAATTAAAACATTCTGACAATTAAAAGACCAGTGGAGCCAGAAAATGTGGAATTTAATTTGACGGTAAAATAGAATTTGTCATTTGAACACTAAGATATATTACGTTTTACAGAACTCACTTTGCAAAAAAACAAAACCAAAAAAAACCAAAAAAGTTAAAGCAGCCTTTTAAGACATTTTAGTAAGGTTTCATCTTCATAGCAGGTTATGATTATCACTCATATCACTTGTACATTTCGGGGAGAACCTCAACAAATCTGCACCAACACCACTTGTAGTCCAATTATATTCATTGATAAAATCTAATTGTCTAACAGGGATCAAAGTGTGGAAACACAGTGGAGCGCAATGTAGAACAAAATAACAGCAGCAATAATAATGCAGAATCATACGATTATACCTAAGTGAATGAATCTCTTACCCCAGTTCATGCTGGGAAGCTTCCAAGCACACCTGGTGTACCTGCAATCACATAATCAGCACTAAGCCAATCATAAGAATGCTGAACATGGTTTCAAGGCTGTACTTATTTTGCTTTTACTTCAAAATAAGTGCCCTCTGTTATTAAAGATAAGTTTATCCAGGATTAACAAAGAAATCTACATTCAAAGAACCACATTAGCTGTATGAAAAATTAACAGGATTATTTTAGTCTGATAATAATATGTTCGTCTAAATTTGGAAAGCCACATGTAAAGAAGAGGGCCCTCTACATCAAATAGTATATATGGATGCAGTATGTATATGTTTATTTGTTTAATTAACTGGGACAGTACAAATAAAAATTGTAACTAATAAGAAGTAATTATATAACAGATGTAATGTATAGGAGCACATTTTTCTGCCCTCACCGCTGGTTCAGCTTTTCAGGATAAAAACAACAGAACAGATTAAACTGTGACCATATGTATATTTTCTATGTGTATTGTACATGACAGTGTATCCAGTGATGTAATGATGATAGAGGGAGTGTGAGTATATATGTAGTACATGTGTGTCATCAGTGGCTTCATTGCAAAGGCACTCAGTGGTCAGATCTGTGTTATTGTTAAGCTACTGTCTCATCTATTTTATGACAACTTTAAATTTTGATTGTGAAAAAGATGACCAAGATGACTGAAAGCTGTTCTGCACATTAGTACTCTACAGTTCCATCGTTCATATCTTTTTGATTGATTGATGGACTAAATCAGGGGCAAGGCCATTTACTGAACACTGTACAGCAGGTATATATATATATATATATATACATGTATTACCAGTGAAAATGCTTAGACTATGAGTGATGTTGGGTGCATGATTGGTGGATGTTGTCCCTGATGGACATACAAAAGACACTGCTTTGATAATCATGAGCCCTTATCATTTACTCTATTCTCCCATGGTATCACTACAACAATCCCATAGTGTTCCTGTATCATTTTTATGAGGACCTAAAATTGTCTGATATACTTAATAATGACCTGACCAGGATAAAGAGGGTCCTCTTTATAATTTACACTGTTATTATTTTTCTACATTTTTAGTTACATTTGAGCCTGAAGGTCCAAGGCAAGATGTTCAGGTGTTGAGATGTTACAATTTCAGGGTCCTGGTATTGTTCATGCTTGCTCACTGTCTCACTGTCATGACTTACTGGAGCACTTGTACTCGCAATTGTTAATGTTCATAGTTCTGTTCTGTGCTTTTGCTACCATGACACAATGAAAACACTGAAAAGAGTATTATTTTTGAAAAACAGTTATATATTGGTCTACATACTGTATTAAAGCTTCACTGTTTGACATCAGTCAATAAAATTATGCAACCTATTGTATACAAATGACGAAGAGTGTGAGCCAGTCATTTTCATACTATATTTCACCTTTAATACAGACTCTAGAACAAATAGGGTCTTCTCATAGTACAAGGTAACAAGAGCACTCAAGCTTTGGTAACAAAGACGTTACAGCTTCATCACTACAGTGGTTGGATGAGAGCTGTTTCCTCCCTTTTCTATAATCAACTGGATTATCATCAACTTTCCCACAACTTTTTCACATTCATCTTGTTTTTCATCCATGTTTTAATCCAAACACACTTAATTTATCCACCACACAACTCAAAATTAGTGCACTAGAATAAGTTTAAATTCCTACTTTACAAAGAGACAACAGAAAGGTAAAAAACAGAAATGTCAAATGTGAAAACATGAAAAGAAAACAGAATAAAAATAAGAAATAAGATCAGAAATTAAAGCTGAAACAAGTGGAAATTTACAGGCATAAAAGCTTACAAGAGGAAAAAGAAGGAAGAATTGATGTGACTTTGCTTCTTCTTTTTTGTTTTCCTTCTCCTCTTTCAACAAGACATTTTCCACCTGCATGTAAGGTTTTCTATTTTGTCTACGTCATATATGATCTTCGACTTCATCTATATGTACTTTTATTTAATCTTCACAATTAAATTCACTTCATTAAGTATTTTTTACAACATTTGCTTTTATTTTATTTCTACATGCTGGCAATTATCTGTTTTGCTTTTTTGATGTAAAACTATTTTTACTTCCACCACCACCACAACCACTACTTCTACTAGTACTAATTCTTCTTATTATTATTATTATTAGAAAAATAAACTTTATTTATATAGCCATCTTCATAAAAGACATGAAGGTGAAAAAATAAGAAAAAAGAAAAGATAAATGTATTTATTTATATATTTCCCCCCTAATGTTTTGTTAAATCCTTTACTTTTTTCATATGTATACATTTACTGATAGGATATTTATAATAAATGTTTTTTTCTCTCTTTACGCAAAGGATAAATCTGGTGTTATTGTCAGCAACAACAATGTACTCAGTTTCTCAATACTTTCTGACTACTTTCAAATATTTACAAATATAAAGTATTCAGACCCCTTCGCTTTTTCAGCATTTTGTTATGTTTCAGCCTTATAAAATAAAATAAAAATTCCTCATCAATCTACACTCAATACCCCATAATGATAAAGAGAAAACAGAATTTTAGAAATTGCAAATTTATTAAAAGGGAAAAACTGAAATATCACATTGACATAAGTATTCAGATCCTTTTCCATGACACTGGGAATTAATCTTTTAATCATTTCTCTTGATCATCTTTGTGATGTTTCTACACCTTGATTGGACTCCATCTGTGGTAATTTCAAGTGAATGGACATGACTTATGAACATAATTTTTTAATGTCAATTTGATATTTCAGTTTTTCCTTTTTAATAAATTTGCAACAAAAAAAAAGTGACAGACGTAGGGTTCTGAATACTTGCTGAATCCACTGTACAGTTACATTTTTTAAAAGGCTATTTCCTAAAACAGCTGGTCATTAGAAGTGGCACACTTTTTATTTTAGTTCCTCAAAAAGACTTGCAGGAGGTCAAGTTGATTTGTCTAAATCAGCAGTGTGTGCTGCTTTGGGAAGCACATGTAGAAATTTAGGAGTATTTGTAGAAACAGCCTTAGCTTCTAGCATCATTATTGGAAAAAGGGGCCCAAATCTGGTGATGCCTTCTTCTGTTGAGCTAACTTACCCGATGACCTATATCAGTCACAATGGTGTCGACTTTTAAAAGACAACTAATAATGTTTATATTTTCTCAGTCTTATTTTTTGGTGCTGTCTGTGTGTGTGTTTGTTTATGGGATTCTTTACTCTCTTTAGGTGTTATTTTTCTTTCTTTCTTTTTTTTGCACTTTCTCACATTTGATTACTTATACTCTAGACTTGTTGCTATATACATTTTAAAGTAAAGTACATTGAGTTTGCTTGCAATGTAACGTGCTACATAAATGAAATTTCCTCGCCTTGTCTTGTCTTTGCAGTCTTCAGTGGCTGAGTTGGTGCAATAGACAGTTCTAATAGTTATGATAAAGTGAGTCGGAAGAAAGTCATCTCAGTGTTGTCTGACGTATACAGTAATGATTAGACAGTTCTGCAATGTAAGCGCACAATGAATATGTAATATGTAATACTGAGTCATATAAATGGGAACATAAAGTTATGAAACCAGTTTTCTGTATTACAATCTTACATTTACCTGAGAGGGACCTATTGTGGCTGTGTTAATTATGACTCTTGTCTGTTAGGGACAAAAGCAGAAGTGGTATGAGATTGTTAACACTGCAATCCCTTTTGAGGTCAGGAAGTTAATTTGTCTTCTGGGGCTTTTGACAGTTACAAAACCATGTCATGTGAATCACTACCACACTAGAGTAGAGCTAGATGCATATACAGTTTGTGGCATGAAATGTGATCTGGATTTTTACAGAAACAAGACACTTGAGCTAAAGCTGAAGGAAACTGCGGCACTGGGTGATAATTCTCTGTGGTCTCATCATTATGCGCGACCCCTTTCACATCACATGTAGTGTTCTGTCCCATTTTTAATATAAAATTTTGATTAGTGCATCATAGGGAAAGATCATGTTTTCAGCATTTTGGGTAAACATCGGGTGAAGATGCTGAGTTTAGCTATTCATTTAGAAGTGCACTGACAAGGTCTCAATGTATCCCCCTTTTTCTCCAATTATAGATTGTTATGTGGTCCCTAACTATTTGCTTCACCACAAATAAAAGCAGTGGAAATGATGGTGAAGCAATAACGTAACAAAGTTACCATAATGATTTCATCGGGCATTCTAACAGTGATAAAAATACCAAGCTTCTTCATTCTAATAACCAGCTGCACTCCATGGGTGTTTTGCTGCTGAATTTTGGCCACCTCAGCTACAAATCAGAAACAGTTCCTTCCTCTAATGGAAACCATTTCCATGTGAGTTCTTTTGTGGGGATGCTCTGTTGCAATCTGGGGAGAATCATGTTTTCCTGTGTGCTGTGTTATAAGGGTTCCTGAAGTGGGAAGTGAAGGTAACTCTGGACTCTAGAGAGCATGGAGACTTCAGTGGACAAGACAATGGATCGAGTCTCATACACCCAGAGTAACCCGCTTTTTGACATGTCACTCAGCAGAAGTGATGTCTACCATTTCCAGCCAGACGGTGAGTACTAAGGCAGAAAGTAATCAAAGCAAATAGATTTCTACTCACACTTGTGAGAGAAAACATGACAACCACATTCACAAAGATTTATGTTTTGGTCAGAGGTTGGTTAAACCAACCTGTGAGACTTTAAGTTATTATATGGACATAACAATTGAAAAGTTCTTGTTTTCTTCACCGTGTAGTAACTGATAGGTTGTAAATTTTGAAACATTGCCAGATGAGCTACAGCTCTTGGTAGGAGGATAAGAAATCACAGTATCTAGTTACAAAAAGACAAAAGCATGGATTCATTTGTAATCACTTTGCACAACATTACATTTAATAGCTTGACATTAAAGGCTAAAGGTCACAGAGACTTCTGCACATTGTTTTGGAAACTCTTGGGGCTAATAAGTAGGACATCTCTGTTTTATTCTTATTTAAATTTAGAATTTTTTTTGGAATCTAGATATTGAGTGTAGATTCAGAAAGGAAACATGAGGAGCAAAAGGCTATGACATGCAACAAAGGTCACTTGCTGGAAGCAAACAAAGGATGTTGTGGTTATATGGTATGCGCCTTAACCACTCGGCCATCAGAACAGCCTAGAACACATGGCCAGACATTCAACCTCTTGTACAGTATACTGCTAAGATATTCACGTGAAAAGTACAGTGTTTTTTGAATAAAAGTGGAGAGATATATCAAAACAAATAATTAAAAGTGCCTCTAGTGGAAGCATATTGATAGAAAATTAGATAGGGCTGAGAACAGATCCTTGAAGCACTCCATAGTTCAAAACAGCATGTCATCAACAACTGTTAGAGAAAAATTTCTGAATGAAAGCCAGGAGAGTTAATAAAAGATTGGGTTATAAGACCGCAGGAGGTACACAGAAAGCTTAAAATAACTCCTTAAATATAACTGTCAACTGAAAAAAATAAAATAAAAGAAAATTAGAGATAAAATAAAAGCTAGGATATAAACATAAAAAAACGTAAATGTTTTATTGAAGTAGAGAACGACACGTAGTTGATTACTATGGAGCCTGGAGGGTGCCACCTAATAAATATATACTTTTACAGTTTTTAATATTAATCTATCAATAAACTGACGAATTTGAAAAATAATTTAAAGATTAAATTTTAAATGAACCATTGCAAACTCAAAAGAAAGACAAAAAAGACTTAAATTTGCCAATACTAATTCTAATTAATAATTTAATTTTGTTATCCTGTCAATAAATCATTCAATAATCAGATGGATTTGCAAAGTTAATTCTGAAAATATTTTTAAAGTTTACTATTTCTTACTCCATTTACTAATTTGTTGGCCTATCATATTCCATTTCACAAGTAATTTGTTTTCTCATTTAACATTTACAGTTTCTATTTTGTGCTTCCATGTTTAAGCTCTCATTAATACTGCGTAAAATTTACATAAAGTCCAACCCACAGAAGAACAAATAGAGCTCTGACTTGACAGTTGCTTCATGTTGGCAGTTAGATTATGGAATATTTTCCAATGTCAACGACTATTGAGAGCTATTCCATCCATACTGAAGAACTAAAGAAATAGCATAACAAATGAGTTGAAATTCTCAATGCCATTTAACTCACAACCAGACAATAATTGAAAAAATTAAAAGGCATGAAAAACGATAGGATTTCTGCACATCATGACTGTTTGCTAAGGTGCAGTGAATGCTGAATTCTCTTACTGTTCCCCCCACCCCAATAGCTTTTGGTAGTTTTTTTTCAATGATCTTTGAAAGAGCGGAAGAGCACTCAACAAACCTGTCTCATGGCAGAGGGTTTGAATTCCACAGGTGGAACTAATACATTACATACATTACCTAAGTTTTTGGCCACTTTGGGACAGTGTAGCTATCTGTAAACCCACACTGACCCCTCATAGTTGTTATGCCTCATGTCAGCAGAGAGGTGACACAGAGCAACAGTAATATGAATTTGGAGTTGTGTTCAATATTCACATTCCTTTTAGCTCTGGCTTTGAGCCCACCAACTCCCAGAAAAAAAAAATCTGTTTTTTTTAGCTGCTAAATGTTAACCAGCTAGTGACCAGCTAGTCACCGCCTTTGAGTGCTGTTTGGTGCTGGGCAGGTAGTGTACACATTAGAGCCAAATGAATGGAACAGAGCCATGACTAATACAATTCTTAGTTAAATCGGTGCTGTCCTTGCTTTGACAGGTCAAAATTTCTGCCATAAAGGAGGTCCGTTGTAGACACAAATCTTTCCTCAATGTCAACAGTGACAATGACAGTGCCAGTTCAGAGTTATTTATTATGTTGAATAACACAAAACAAAGAGCTAGTCTATTGAGCAAAAGAGCACAGAATCCACAGTGGAAATACAACTGGGTACATGTAATTGAGGAAATGCTTTCACATAGACCTCAAAGAAACAATTATTTCATGGAAATTATTTGCATTGTAAGCAAACAAGCAATTAATGTTATTTTAAAGTAGATAATAAAATAGATTGTAGCATTAAGGTTATGTGTACTATTTCTCATGTCAATTATTAAAAGCAGCATTGTCTGGTCAAATGTACAAAATCTTGTGTTGGTCACATAATTGTGTCAGTCTCCATTGCTTTTCAAGCACATCAGCTGCCAGTGTTTAACCTGAGCGTGAATGGAATGGCAGCCATGACCAGCAGGTGGGAGCAATGCTTCTTTCCTGTTACACAGGCACAGCAGGCTTTCTGAGAGAAACGTGAGGGTTCTACTGTAAATGTCTCTGAAATTAAAGTGACTACAGCACCATTTTAAAATGAAATGACTATTTTTAGTTGAGTTTGAAACTATGAGGAACACAGAAAACATGGCTCTGCATACGTTACGTAATACAAAATCATAACACACAATACATAGGGCATTATTACAAATATACACACAGAAAAGGTTTGAACATGTACAAATTCACAACAAAAAACAATTAAATTGTGCAAACGTAAAAAAAAAAAAAATAAGTAAATGTCTTCAATTTAAAAACGGGGTAGGGTGAGGTAGATTCAAAACAAAACCACACAAAACAACAACAAAAAAGCACTAACAACCACAGCAACAGCAAAAATTGGAAGATGCTTTTTCACTAATTAGATTAATTAGAACAACTCCAGAAATATAAGCCAATGGTGCCAGTGCAAGATGACAATGCTCAACTGAAAAACTCAGATTTGGGAATATTTTCTTAAACTTCTGTTTAAACTGGTATATTTATGTAGGTGCAAATTTCATAACAATTTTGTAATTAAATAGGCTATTTACACAGAAGATATTTGGACTTATCATACTATGAAAAGGATAGGTAACATTTTGATACTCATCAAACCATTCAGTGACCCCTTGTGCCCTATGGATGGGGGCACTGTCATCCTGGAAGAGACCCCTCCCATTAGGAGGGAAATGTTTTATCATAGGATAAAGGTGATCACTCAGAGCACCCTTTTATTGATTTGCAGTGACTTCCCTCTAAGGGGACAACTGGACCCAAACCCTGCGAACAAAATGCCCCCCACAGCATAACAGAGCCACTGGTTCCCCTCATTGTCAGGGTCAAGCATTCAGCCCTGTACTATTCTCTTGGTGTACGCCACACATGCACTTGCCGAGAATATGGTGAAGGATGACTCATCTGACCATATCACTTTTTTCCACATCTCTGTAGACCAGTGCCTATTGTTTATGCACCACTGAACTCTCAAATGTGCATTCATCTCTGTAATGAGGGATTTATGCACTGCAACCCTACTATAATATCCCACGACGGACTGCTCTTACTGACACAGTCTGATCGCATCCTGCATTGACATGCTCAGTCAGCTGAGGAAGAGTTGCTCCACTGTTTTTCCCTTACATATCGCACTAATGCACGAGCATCAGGATCATCAAATGTCATATGTGTATTTACTGATATCTTTCCCACAGATCTAAAGGCAGATGTCACTTTAGTCACTGTTCCTATTGAAACACCAGCCAGTTGAGCACTCTGTGTGACTGAAACTCCGGCCATCCGTGCCCCAATAAATAACCCTCTTTCAGAGTCACTTAGATCTTTTCCTCCTGCCATCTTGATACAAAATCAGAATCAACTGGGCCTGCTCAGCATTTTTGCTAAATTGTACCAAGCAGTGAACCTGTGTTGAAGCATCTGTATTCAATACGTTTCTCTATTCATTTAATAAGGCTTTTCCTTTAATTTTGCACCATCTGTACATATTTTGTGTATGTATGCTGTCACCGTCATTAAGTCAATTGTACACAGCAGACTTTTAGAAGTCTTCCATTGGCCCAGGTGAGTCCAGTTTAGTTGTGCTGTGCCAAGCCATAATGATATGCATTTCCACTGCTGGCAGCAGGGGAAAGCCACGCCAAGCCACACAGCTGTGGTCCTGCCAGGTACCAGGGCCAGCCACAGCCAACCCATAACAGTCTCCATCCTCTCTGCTATTGTGAGAAGACAGAGAGAAAGTTTTGTTTCTAAAAGTCTCTCCACATTCAGCTCCCAGAACTTTTGCAGTTTCTACCTGAATCTGTGTGGTTTGGTGTCCAGTTTCACTCCTGTGTTTTTGTTTCTACTTTCTGATATCAGCTTTATTTTGCTGTTTAGCGATCGCTTTCAGCCCTATTGGAGCTGTATTAACTTACTGCTGATCCTGAACCGAACGTTTTCTGCTGTTTGCAGCTTCACAGCAACAATATCACGATCTTTCTCTAACCTTAATCAGGTGCTGTTAGAGTCTAAACAGAACCATAAAAAAGTTTAATAATGCTGTATTCACTACTAGTGGATATTGTACTGCAAGATTGGATATTTTGGCAGAAAACAAACATCTTGTCTGTGAAGATTTATTGATATGTTCATTATCAACATATCAGCGACGTAGATTAAAGACATATCCTCATTAGGTTTATAGAAAACATAATCTTGTCGCTTCTACATTTCCTGCAAAAAGGAATTGCTATCACACTTTAGTTGTATAGAAACATAATTTCTAGCAGACAGGGTTGGACTAGCACACAACTTTACCTTGCTGTAAGGTGCAGTGGAAAAACAGTTGCACCATGCCAGTATGACTCGATTTCTCACAACTGTTCAGGGCTCTGCCCGACTACACACCCAACCAGCAATCCTGGACAATCCCTTTACACATATCAGCTTCATTATATTCCCGCAGAGTAAGTGACCAACCGGTCCTAGGAAAATTTTACAGTGTCTCTGGTGTTCTTATTTTGTGGTAATTGTATATATATATATATATATATATATATATATATATATATATATGTATATATCTTTCCATGGAATATTTAAAATGCCTCAATTTAAAAAAAATCTAATGTAAAGCAAACACAAACTATTATATATGTTTCCTTTTTAAGTGACCAGACAATGCTGCCTTTATGTATTTTGCCATAATTAAATGAAGCTCAGATGACATCATCTATCCTATAGCCTCACATTCAGGCATTTCTTGCTACCTACCTTACAGACATGTATTAGAATTAGCCTATCCTTCTCCATTAAACCACTCAGCCTTAAATATAAGCTAGCGCTAGCTAAGTAGCTGTCAACACTTACCAAGAAAATAGTTTTTCATTTAATTATGACTTATTTCACTTTATTTCTTTGTTTGATTTGTATTTATTTAGAAACTTAAATATTTCATAGATTTCACTTGGGTCACCTTTCTTTAAACTTAATTAAGTGCTGTGAGTGCCCAAACATACTATATCCATAAAATAATGTTAAGCAGATATTTTAGAAAAAACAAATCAAATATGTGTAGTGAATGTTTTGCACATTTTTAAACTCAGCAGATAAATTTATTAACAAAATGGCATCATTATGTGAATAAAATAATTCGTAATTCATGTAATTTTACAAAACATATTGACTGTTGCAAGTTAGGGTTCTTGAAACTTCTTGAAATATGGAAGCATCTTATCTACTGTAATTGCTATTGTAAGATTAAATGCATTCTTAGATAAAATGAAAAATATAAATCTTCACTGACCACATTAACGCCCATTCCAAATTCCCTGCCTACTCACACCCACACACAAGGAAACCCTGAAACCTACAGAGTGGATAGTAGTTTACCATTCAGCTATAGCCAGTTTGGTCTACTGTCATTTTCTTGTTTTTGCTTTTATAAATTTGCAAATTTATAAAAGCATTTGTATGAGCAGGGTTAACTGGGCTATTTTCTCTCTCCTGAAATCACTTTACCAAGAGTAGGTTTGGGGCAGGACACAGGATCCCATTCTGATGTTTTATATGCATTTTCCTGTTTGTGTTTCAGATCTGAAGCCAGCAAGGCCCAGAAAACAGTGGTGTGTTAATGTGATTGTGGTTTACCTCATCTTGCAGACTGCTCTTAATGCCTTTCTCCTTTATAAAGGTACAACTGCATACAGAGTTTATTTATTTTGACTTATTATTTTTAAAAGTGATATTTTGAGAGAATTAAAATTACTTCTATACCAGTTTCTTATACTGGACTTTTTTTTCACAAACTACACCTCATATTCGTGTGAAATATGCTGGTTGTTTTTTCCCTCTCCATCCCAGTTTTCACGTTGGAGTCTTCACTGTCTAACCCCAGGTTAGAGAAGCTGACGTCCAATCACATTCTTCTGGGTGGAGAACAGGATGATAAAAACCTCCAAACTCTCATCCACAACAACAGTCAAGAAACTAAGACCCTAAGAGGCCACCTATGGGTCCTGAAGAGCCAGGTCCTCCTGCTGTTTTTATGTAACATTTTACTAAACATATTGTGTATAGTTTCAGTTCACTTTTCTTTTCATTCAGTTCACATTCAATTTAGTCTTTAATTTACTTAATCTCTGTTTATCCAGTATATCAGCGAAAGGCAACTGGGATAAAGAAGGGGAAAACAGCCTGTCTCTGTCCAAAGTTTAACAACAGTAACAGAGTTCAAAACTAAAGCTACCTACGCCTCTAAAGCTTGCTATTTAATATGTTGTATTTCTTTTGGTCAGTCTTTATACAAATGATGCATGCAAAGTCATTCAAAGATGCGATTAGATGCAAATTCAGCCGGTTTAGGCAAGAATTGATGCACAGACATGTGTGCATGAGTTGAAAATAATTCAGACTAAACCTAACTTAATGTTTCAACTCCCATAGACACAATGTATTTGCTTCTTGTTAGTTGATTCACTTTCGGTCTGGACACCCCTTTTGAGGTGTTGGTAGATGTATTTTTAGCCATACTAGAGACATGGCTGTATGGATGGCTGATGGTAGTCAGACTGAAATATCTCATTGTGAGCACTGTGGTACGCTAGTATTAGTGTTTAGTGCAAAGCACCGCTGTACCTACGAAGACCCTCACAAAGCCACTAGGATGGCTATAGACACCTGTTATTATTAAACTTTGGACTGAGACAGGCTGTTTTTTTCCCGCTGCTTCCAGTCTTTATGCTAAGCTAGGCTAACTACGTCTTGATTCCAGTTTCACACTCTTAAGACTGATATCAATCTTCACATCTCACTCTTAAAAAGAAAGCAAATAACCATATTTCTAAAAAACGTGATATATTCCTTTGTCAAAATGAAGATTAAAATTCCCTTCAACCCCTTTGCTTTGTGTCAGAAAAGCAATAGGGCTGCTTCAGCAGTTACAGGCTTTCTTTTTGACTGACTAACTGAAACAGATAAAGATGTTGGAGATAAGATCTAAGATAAGTTCTATGGTTGCACTGACAACAGGTCAACAGTCTCTGCGGAGAGGATGGTCAGCTGGACAGACTGAGGGCTGACCTGAGCCTGCTCAACAAAAGCACCCACAACCTGGAGGGCAATCTGACAACAATCAGCCTCAAAACAGGTAGGATACCTGTGTGTGTGTGTGTGTGTGTGTGTGTGTGTGTGTGTGTGTGTGTGTGTGTGTGTGTGTGTGTGTGTGTGTGTGTGTTTGTGTGTGTGTTTGTGTATATTTGAATTCATCTCAATATTAGCAAAATGAACATTTCTCAAAAATAATACAAAAAGAGCATTTTGTGGTTGGTACCTTTTTGAGGATTTAAGGTTCAAGGTTTGGTTAAAAATGGTTTAGGCTTTGATCTCAGTAACTGTTAGGGTCGAACTGCAAATTGTAAAACTGTAACAACCTGAACAGAAAATGCAGAGTTTATCATCCCTTTTTTTGTATGTCTTCAACAGGACCTCCTGGTCCTCCTGGGCTGCAAGGACATCCAGGGACACCAGGAGAGAGGGGCTTCAAAGGTGAGTCAAACTTAAGGAATTACACAGATATAAGATGAAGTTAAAATCAGTTAAAAACAAGAAGTGTGACGTGTTTTGCAACCAAAGATCTCCTGGTGCTGTTATCACTGAGTAACTGGGACAACACTGATAAATTAAAGGAACAACCTGATTGAGTAAAGGAACAGATGTAGCTACATTTCTCTCAAAAGCACCTCAGTAATAGTCAAAGTTATTTGGTAACAGTGTTAGAGCCTTTCTCCAACCTCTAATCTAGAAAATGTGAACAGACTAAAAATTGTAAAAGTGTAAAAAGTCGCAATGATTTTGTGATAGTGTGTATGTGTGCAGCAGGAGGCATTAGCTTTCAGCTGTTGGTCTGGCGATAATCTCGATGTTGATGACCTGTCATGTCTTGTCAGACAGCTGATGAAACCCGGCTGATGGATTGGTTGCAGTCATTATTTCAAATACCCTTGCAATTTAGTCAATGCATTCACATTTACTGTATCAAATCTCTATCAGGGTTGGAATTTTACTCAAGTCAACAACCCCACTCTGAGGCAAATGCTTTCCGTTAGGTCAATCCCCTTACAATTTGTGATAATGATTAGCAACCTTTGGTTGTACACCACAGTACATAAAGCACAATAGAGAATCTAGTAAGGAATGAGTGGAAATGGGCCGGTATATAAAATTATGACCTGATTAAGGAATTTGGATCAGGTGCGTAGATGGGTGGGGAAGAGTCAGTTGGCTGAAAGGCAGGAAAGCCGGGGTTACTGCACAGCAAGAGTTGGGTGGCAGGGTCTGAAATAACAAGAAAGTGGGTAATATGTAAAGGCAGACAGAGAATGAATACATGAATGAACTGCAACAGAACCCCCCCTTCAAGGGATTGCTCTTGACGTCCCTCCAGGCTTGTCAGGATGGTCACAGTGTAAGGAGCGCTCCTCTGATCCATAAACCTCCTAGATATCTAAAAGATATCGGAGACACCCTCCCTTCTGTGACTCCACTCTAAGGAGCAGGTCCTGAGTGGAGAGCTGCACTTTTTGCCCTGGGAAGGAGTTGGGTGCTGGGGTGCAGCAGTGGTTGGCATTCCTCAGTTAGTAGGCCGATGAGCGAAGGAGGGCTGATCGGGCCTAAATCCAGATCTGAAGTCAGTGGCAGATAAAGACTTGAACGGAGGGCAAACTGACCTCTTTCTGCTTGTCCGAGCATAGGCTGGTAACCATAGGCACACAGGAATGGGCACAGGCCGATGGAAAAACAGGGAAGTGTGTTGTGTGAGTCCTCCACCCAAAAGAGTTGCTTGACCAGGAGAACGGGTTCTGGGAAGAGAGAAAGCTCAGCGCTGTCTCCAGCTCCTGCCTGAACCGCTCCATCTGACTCTTGGTATGGGGATGGAACACAGAGGAGAGGCTGACAGAAGCTCCATGGAAGCTGTAAAATTTCTTTCAGAAAAAAGGCCCGCTGTCCAAGACCAGGTCCCTTGGGAGGCCGTGCAGATGGAAAACATTTTTTAACATAAGTTCAGTAGTTTTACTTTTACTTTAGCTGATGGTAATTTCAGCAATGGTATGAAATGTGCAAGCTTGTAAAACTGGTCTATGACTGTGAGGATGAGTGCATTACCATCAAATGATGGTAAACCCATGATGAAGTCCAGACTGATGTGGAACCAGGGCTGATGAGGGATAGGAAGTGGTCGCAGGAGCCCAGCCAGGGCTTTATGAAAAACCTTGTGCTGGGAACAGACAGGACAGGCAGCCAGAAACTCCCAAATATCAGCCCCCATGGTGGACCACCAGAAGTGTGGATGAATGAGCCCTACTGGAGAACCTGAGAACGGAGAGTGGAGAGTGAGCTGGGACAAAGATGCGGTTGGGGTGCAGTTACTGGGAGCAGGGTAATTGGTGTTAGAGGCTTTTACCTGCTGCTTGGTTCCCCAGGTGACTGCTCCCAACATTCAGGGTGAGGGGATGATGTTTTTGGGCTACCCAAGAAGTTTGTCAAACTTGAAGTGATGGGACAGGACATCAAGCTTTATGTTCTTTGAACCCGGACGGTATGCGAGGACAAAGAAGAACTGGTTGAAGTACAGTGCCCAATGTAGCCCGGCAAGAGGTGTCCAGGCGATGAATGGCTGCTCCGCCCCCTCCAGCCAGCATCTCCAGTCGTCCAGCTCAGCTTGACAGCTAGCGGCCCCCAGTTCCCAGTGTCTTAGCTTCTCTCAGCCCAAGAGAGCTTGTGGAAAAAGAAGGCACAGGGGTGGAGTTTCTGGTGGACAGCCCCAACGCCTCATCGGAGGAATCAACCTCGAACACACACTGATGACTGGAGTCCGGAATGGTGAGAATGGGAACTGAGGGTCTGACTTGAGCTGACTTTTACTGGACAGGTCCCAAGGAAGTGGCCAGACTGACCACAGAGGTTACCTTGGAGCCGACAACATCATTCCTCTCGGATGAGTTTGGTTTGGCCTGGCTGCATGGGTAAGAGGAGTCCTTATCAGTTGAGAATTCAATTCAATTCAATTCAATTTTATTTATATAGCGCAAAATCAAAACAGAGGTTATCTCACTACACTTTTCATATAGAGCAAGTCTAGACCATACTCTTTATACTTATATTTACGGGGGGGGACACAGCACAGTACAGGCGTAATATATAGACGTATAGTAATAATGAGACTAATAATAAAACTAATTATTACATTAATAGGGTGAATAATAATACCAATAAAACTAAATATAATAATAGTAATAATAAACAATTAAAGCACTTGGTGTTGAGCAGGATCATGGGGGCAGTAGGTGTGTGCGTCACAGATCCAGACTGTTCAGCACCAGGGGCAGAAATACCTGCAGAAAGCGACAGGAAGAGAGAGGAGAGAGAGGAGAAGGCACAAAACTAAGGGAAAGAGAAGAAGTCAAGTTAGTAACGAGCATTGATGCCATATGAATGCTTACAGGTGGAGAGGAAGAGGAGGTTGAGAGGAGCTCGGTGCATCAGAGGAAGTCCCCCCGCAGTCTAGGCCTATAGCAGCATAACTAGAGGATTGTTCAAGCCAAGTCTGAGCCAGCATTAACTATAAGCTTTATCAAAAAGGAAGGTTTTAAGCCTACTCTTAAATGTGGAGAGGGTTTCGGCCCCCAAGACCCAAATTGGAAGATGGTTCCACAGTAGAGGAACCTGACAACTGAAGGCTCTGCCTCCCATTCTACTTTTGGAGACTGCAGGAACCTCAAGAAAGCCTGCGTTCTGGAAATGCAGTGGGGTAATATGGTACTTTGAAATCTTTAAGATATGATGGTGCCTGACCATTAAGGGCTTTGTAGGTGAGGAGGAAGATTTTAAATTCACAGGAGAAATATAATCTCTTTTCCTAGTTCCTGTCAGTACTCTTGCTTCAGCATTCTGGATCAACTAGAGAGAATTTAAAGATTTGTTGGTACAGCCTGATAATGAGGAGTTGCAATAATCCAGCCTAGACGTAACAAAGGCATACAATAGTTTTTCTGCATCTTTTTGATACATGATGTGCCTGATTTTTGCAATGTTACATAGATGAAAAAAGGCAGTCCTTGAGGTTTGTTTTTAGTGTGAGTTAACGGACATATCCTGATTGAGGAGAACTCCGAGATTCCTAACAGTGGTTCTGGATCTAGAGTAACCATATAATGCCATCTAGAGTAACCATATAATTGGATAATGTGTTTCTGAGGTGTTGGGGGCCAAGTAAAATAACTTCAGTTTTGTCCGAGTTTAACAGCATAAAGTTGCTGGTCAGCATAAAGTTGCTGTCTTTAAGGAATGCTTGAAGTTTAGCTAACAGATTGGTTTCATCAGGCTTCATTGACAAAAGTACAGTTGGGTATAATCTGCATAACAATGTAAATTTATGGAGTGTTTCCTAATAACATTGCTTAAAACAAGCATATATAAGGTTAATAGAACTAGTCCAAGCACAGAACCTTGTGGAACTCCGTGACTAACTTTTGAGTATATGGAGGATTTATCGTTAACGTGCACAAACTGAAATCTATCTGATAAACAGGACTTAAACCAGCTTAGAGCGTTTCCTTTAATGCCAGATAAAAGTTCCAGTCTCTGTAACAAGATATGATGGTCAGTGGTATCAAATGCAGCACTAAGATCTAACAACACAAGTGCAGAGACAAGTCCTTTGTCTGATGCAATTAGAAGATCATTTGTAACTTTCACCAGTGCTGTCTCTGTGCTATAATGCACTCTAAATCCTGACTGAAAATCCTCACATAAACTATTTTTATGTAAAAAGTCCCACAACTTGTTGGCGAAAGCTTTCTCAAGGATCTCAGAGAGAAAGGGAAGGTTAGATGTGGGTCTGTATTTAGCTTAAACATCTGGATCAAGAGTATGCTTTTTAAGAAGAGGTTTAATTACAGCTGTTTTAAAGGATTGCGGTACATAGCCTGTTAATAAAGATATTGATTATATCTAGTAAAGAGGTGCTAACTAAGGGTAAAACTTCCTTAAGCAGCCTAGTTGGGATGGGGTCTAAGAGACAGGTTGATGGTTTAGACGAAGACATTGTTGTTAGTTGGCGAAGGTTGATGGGAGAAAAACTGTCTAACCATATATCAGGTTTTACAGCTGTTTCTAAGTTCACAGTGTTTGAAGATAAATCAGTGTCGGATGACGGTGGTGAATTTTTGTCTCTAATAGTTTGAATTTTATCATTAAAGAAGCTCATTAAACCGTCACTACTGAGGGCTATGGGAATACATTGATCAATAAAGCTATGACTCTGTCAGTCTGGCTACAGTGCTAAAAAGAAACCTAGAGTTTTTATTTTCCTCTATTAAAGATGAGTATTAGGCTGCTCTGGCATTACAGAGGGCCTTCCTATATGTTTCAAGACTATCATGCCAGGCTAAGCAGCATTATTCCATTTTGGTAGAATGCCTTATCCTTTCAAGTTTTCGCGTAGTTTGCTTTAATATATGGGTTTGAGAGTTAAACCATGGAGCTAACCTTGTTTGTTTTATTGTCTTCTTTTTTTAGAGGGGCGATAGAATCGAGTGTATTTCTCAATGAGCCTACAGCACTATCAACAAGATGGTCAATTTGGGAGCGACTAAAGTTAGCACAGGAATCCTCTGTGAAATTTAAAAATGGTAGTGAATCAAGTGCTGATGGCATTACTTCATTAAATTTAGATACAGCACTATCAGATAGAGATCTAGAAAAGATATTTTTGCCTAAGGGTGTGTAGTCTAGCAATAGGAATTCAAACGTTACCAAACAATGGTCCGATAAAAGAGGATTCTTGGGAAAGACTATTAAATGTTCACTTTTAATGCCATAACTCAGAACAAGGTCGAGGGTGTGATTAAAAGAGTGAGTGAGCTTATTTACACGCTGAGCAAAGCCATTTGAGTCTAATAATGAGATAAACGCTGAGGCTATCATTATCATCATCCACATGATTATTGAAATCACCTACTATAATTCCTTTATCCTTACTAAGGACTAAACTTGATAAAAACTCTAAGAATTCAGATAAAAATTCGGAGTATGGGCCAGGAGCGTGGTACACTATAACAAATAGAATAGGCTTTAAATTTTCCATGATGGATGTGTAAGACTAAGAACCAGGCTTTTGAAAGAATAATAACTGAGTTTAGGTATAGGGGTGATTATTAGGCTTGAATTGAAATTGGCTGCAACTCCACCCCCTCGGCAAGTGCCTCGAGGAATGTGAGTATTAATAAGACTGGAGGGAGTGGATTCATTTAGGCTAACATATTCGTCATGACACAGCCAGGTTTCAGTGTATCAATATGATGATCTGATATTAGGTCAATTACTAATACAGCTTTGGATGGGAGTGATCTAATGTTAAAGAGTCCAGTTTAATTCTCCTGTTTTCTTGTACTTCTGCAGTGGTGGTCTTATTTTTTATTAGGTTTCTGTGTACAACTCCTCTTCTCTTTATTTTTGATTTACTTAATTAATTTAGGTCGTCGGGGGGCAGTCACAGTCTCTATGGGATTTTGGGTGGGTGACTGCTCTACCTTGAAGCACGGAGAAGCGTGTAAGACTGCAACTCTGGGTCTCAACTCTCGGTTGTCATGGTTTCTGCTAATAAACTCAGTCAGATTTCTAGATATGAGAGCTGCTCCATCCAAAGTGGGATGAATGCCATCTCTCCTAATCAGACCAGGTCTTCCCCAAGACCACCCGGGGCTTCTACAAAGCCCGGGTGGTTTGCTGGACATCACCTCGACAGACAGCGGTTGAATGATGACATGCGGCTATACATGTCATCGCTGGATTAGGCAGGGACCCAGAGAAAACTACAGAGTCCGACATTGTACACTCCGATTGGTGTAATCAGGTATTGTTACCGCTGTGGTGAATAACAATCTTACTATATTTACATTTATCCTTTGCCAGCAGTTTTAAATAGGATTCTGAATCGCCCGCTCTGGCCCCAGGAATACATTTGACTATAGTCGCAGGTGTCACCACCTTCACATTTCTCAAAATAGAGCTGCCAACAACCAGAGTTGGTGTCTCAGCGGGTGTGTCGCTGAGTAGGGAGTATCTGTTTGAAACACAAACTGGTCAATGGTGAACCATGGGCTTTTGCTTAGGGCTATGCTTCTTGTTACAGACATACACCCAGCTTGCCCTGGCTTCCCGGCTGCTTGAGAGCTGCCGGGGGGAGAGTGGGAGCTACGCTAGGTCGGCTCGCACCAGCTACTGGGGGATGGCTAACTACAGCAGCAACTATTTTGTGTCCATGGTGCTTCCAATACACTGAGCCTCGCCTCCATCACTGCAAATAAACAAGAGTTATTACATGTACCATTATCGCTAAAGGAGGCAGAGGAATAACTAAGCATAAGACACACCGAGCAAGACAGTGAGCAGGAGAGAGAGAAGCCACCGCTAACTGCTAAGGAAATCACGAGGGAATCACTAAAAGAAGGAGAGGGCTGAGGGTGCTTAAGCAGAACTAATGTAGGTTTAAATGTAAATGGAAAGCACAATAGACAATCTAGTAGGGAATAAGTGGAAATGGGCCGGTATAAATACTAAGAGCTGATTAAGGAATTGAGAACAGGTGAGTAGATGGATGGGGAAGAGTCAGATGGCTGAAAGGTGGGAAAGTCGAGGTTACGGTAGGGCAGGAGGGTGTGGCAGGGTCTGAAATGACAGGAGTTTTAGTAATATGGATAAGGCAGGCAGAGATGAATGAATGCATTAATGAACTGTGACACAGTGCAATACAAAGTAGAGGTACATTAAAGAAAGGATCGAAGTTTGATTGGCTTTATTTTAGTGGTAGTGCTTAAGTAGTAATTACCGATGGCTAGTTGTTCTTAAGTGTAAGTAAGAAAACATGAGTATGGGGAACAAGTAAGTAAGTATTGGGCATTTTAGAGGAATGGAGAAAAAAATTATCCCACAAGTATTGTAGTATTGTATTGTATTTGTAAATACTGGGTATCGAAGTTTGGGGGAAAATGGTGTTAACAACTTTAGTTTTTTGAAAGGGGAGATCAGTCAATACTTGATATTATAGAGAGAACATACCTTGTTCTCATCTTGTAACTAAAAGAATTAAAGTAATAATTACTTCCTCATTAAACATTAAAGATTGACTATTTTTGATACACTTACATGTGAGTGTAAACTCACATGTAACTATGTAATAGTTTATCCTCTTTGGATGAGAAGTCTTCCCTAGCTATACATATGAGAAAGCTACGTTTATTTTCTACTCCAGCATACCCTATAGAATGCCTCTATATGTGACAATGAATTGCCCTCATGGGTGGGGTGCCCCTAGGACCAACATACTGAAGTGCAGAATTGAGTACCATGAACAAAAAACATTGTGAAGTGCCCTTCCAGTGAAGAACATTAGATAATGTCTTATACAAGATGCCCTTTGATGGAATAAACTGGCCATTAAATTAGAAATGGATGTATCCTTTATGTTGGCTGAAACCCTAAAAGCATTTTGTAGTTGTTGTAGCTGACATCATTTCATAAAGCTGCTTTTCTTACAGTACTACTCACTAGTTTGCTCAGTTACACCCCCTTAAGATTGTTCCATTGTCTCAACTGCATCAGTCGAGCAGTCATTTTCCAAACTGAAGCTTTTCGAAACCCAGCTTAGAAACAGATGTGGAGAAGGAATTCTCTCAGAGCCACAAACTACAATTTGTATTTGACACAGTGATGATAAGGTATATTGACTGTACTTGAACTCTTTAATTGTAACAGTATGAACAAGGTTTTGAACACCTTATTTCCCAAATTCCATTTTTGTTTCCCAGTACAATTGTAGTTTCATTAATTAACAAAGGTTACTGCTGTGTGTGTAGAGAAAATACAATCTAAGAGGGTACCCAGTATTTACAAAAATACTTTTGAGATAATTTTTTTCATCCTTTCTGCTTAAATGGCAAGTAGTTACTCCCTTGTTCACCATGGTCTTGTTTTCTTCCTCAGTACCTTCATTTAAGTACATTACCAATAGGAAATCAATAAATATTTTACTGGTACACTGTAAATCACGGGCTGTATTATAAACTGTTTAGAATTAGAATTTTACACTTTTGTATAATATTTTACAATTTTGTGTAAAATTGTGACTGAGATATATTACTTGTATGTGATCTAAGCAATTTACTAAAATTGTGGACTTAGTTAGTGACTCTGGCTTATTATTCAACATGCTTCGTGATTGAGTAGCAGAACATCGAGTCCATCAGTAAATTACATACCTTAATGATTCTTTTCAGGTGACATTGGTGTAGCTGGCCCTCCAGGACTAAAAGGTGAAAGGGGACTCAATGGAAAATCTGGAGAGCCAGGAGTTGCTGGGCAAATTGGTGGGTTACCACTGGGATTATTTGTGTAATTATGTACTTGTTGTTGGTAAAGCTTTACTAGGTATGATTTTTTTTTTTTTTTTAAGAAAAGGTTAAGAAAACGTTGCTTAAAGGTTAAATCACAAAATGGGGCTGCAACATAAAAGGGTATTTCATATTCACTAACTGAAATGCTGTTGGGGACTTAAGTGCTCACCAGACCTGACAAAGTGAATGAAAAACAAACTGTGACATCCAAACAAAGTTGGATGCCCTGATGTAAGAACCTTTTAAATCTCTTTATGCCTTAGAAAAAGAATGACAGCTTTTTATTTATTTATTATGAAGCATCAGAGACCTACCCGGGTGGCAAACAGTAGTGCAACTTTAAAAGTTAAGTCACACAGTTACCTCTCAGCTCAAACTCAAAACTGTTTCCCTGTTTCAGGCCCAGCTGGACCCACTGGACCTCCTGGACCCACCGGTAAGCTTCCAATTTTGTAAAACTTTCATGATATCAGAAGCTTAGATGCCTGAAACCACGTAGCTCATTATTAGCCATGCTAACAGCATGGCTCTAGGGATGGCAGTGTCGGTCTGTCAGTTTGTCTGGCAACTATACTGCTCCAAACAACTGTTGGATGGATTCCAAGTAATTTAGTATAGACGCTCATAGTCCCCAGAGGCTGAACCCTACAGACTTTGGTGAACTTCTGACTCTTCCTCTAGACCAAATCACTACAAAACTAATGACACTCCCATAACAGCAGCTTTGTATTTTGTTCTAATTAGAGTGTTAGCATGCTAAAACAATAAATTAAAATGGCCAAAATGATACTCGCTAAACATCTATGTGCTTTTGTGAACATGTCAGCATTCAGTTTTGCGCATTTAGTTCAAATCATCACTTAGCATGGCTGAGGACTTTTACAATGTGTATACACAGAAGGTGTAGCGTGCACAGCACATTAGCAGAGCAGCAGTAGCAGCTCTGGTTCTCCGTCTGTGTCTACATGTGATGCATTTAGGTACGGTATTGAGTTGTAGGTCAAGCATGTTTTGGACATGATCAGAGCCCAATACACAATCATTTTAATTACATGAGTAAAATGCAGGCTAAATAGACTTGAAGTGTAAAAAATACACTTGGGGTTGCATTTTATGAGTCTATATCGCAAGTAAAATGCCAGCTGTGCATACAGCTGGATTGATTAGTAGTTATGGGTGTGACATGGACAACTGAAAAATGCGACTGAAATGCTTTCTGTGTAGACACGTCCTTATACAGAGTGTACGCAGAATCTTGCTGTGGCATGTTCCTGCTTCGTCACAGTTCTGTTGCAGTTTTAATGCCCACTGGAAAAGTTTAAAACATGGAGCACCTGTCTATCAGCAACTGCATTTATAATATAGGCTAGAATTGCTTTGCTGTCATATTTTGTATTTTATAAACATAAATACAACTGCTCATTTAGTTGGTAACAGACGTTTTCTTTGCTGTATTTGAATACAACAACGTTTTGTTGCTTCTAATTTTCTCTGTCATCGCTCTTTTTAAATGCTGTTATTGCCAATCTTACAGCATAGTTGGTGTCATTAATTTGTATTTTTCTAACAATGTTTTGATAATAAAATAGTGATTTTATCTGCAACTCAGCAGTTTGGTAATGACTGCTTGTCAACATAGTATTTATGATTAAATTTCTCACTGGTTCCGTTGTCTGACAACAGAAACAGAGTATGTTCCATCGTTCTCTCACTCTGCTCCTTCTCCTTTCTGTCACTAGTTTTACTGTGTATGTATTAAGTCAGTAACATATTAATGAGAAAAAGTCAGTAGCGAATTAAATGTATCATTAGAAATTAATTTGAAATGAACTGCCTATAACTACAGGCATTTTTATACATTCACGAGCGAATCTCATGCTTTCTGAGACACAATCTGCTCTGACAAAAACAAGTTGAGGAAGGAAAAGAGCTGTGACTGAGCTGCTCCACGGCAACAGATTGTCTCTGGCAGCTGCGATGGAGCTGGAACGTGACACAGCCAAATGCTATATACATTGGCCGCTAGTCTTTTTTTGATTAGCATATATTTGAAAGATAAATATATTAGAAAACAGTTTTTGAGAAGTTTTAACAAAAACTGAAGAGGAATGTGTGTTCTGGCAAAAACAGGGAGCATGTGTGTTCTGTCAAAAAATCCTGAAAATATGTTCCTCATACTGTGCGTGTAGTATACTTTATGACTCACATACTGACTCACAGTAATACCAGATTATCTTTACTGTAACAGAACCATGACCCTCCCTGGTTTCACATCATTTTACAGGTTCATTGAATCTGGAACATAAAGTGATTTAACTCAGGTCCTGGATGGAAAAATGTGTCTGCAGTTATAAAATAATTTCTCTTCCTCATTTAATGCTTGGTCATCATTGGTAATATTGCTGACACACTGCTTTTTAGTGAGAATAATGGTACAATTTGCGCAGCTTGCATTTATGAAATATAAATGTCCTCCCAAAAAAAACCCAATTGTCCATAATCATCACCCTCATTGTATGTGTGTGTATGTGTGCACGCATGGACGTGTGTATTTGAATACAGGTCCGAGGGGTCTGCATGGGCTCCCAGGGGCCCCTGGGGATCAAGGACCAGTTGCAAAGGGAGAGAAAGGAGAACCCGGGGCCCCAGGTAAGGGTTTGGATATTGGTTATAGCACCATTTTGAAGGTTCTATCAAACTGGACCTGTCAATATATAAACAGGATAATCCTGAAAAACAGTTTTAATTTCTCATATTAATGTGTTTGCTTGCCAATGAATAGGCGTGGTGGGTCTCCATCTATAAAGAGCTGCTAACATTTAATTAAAACTGAGCCTTTTAGTGTTTCATGACTTTTCTAGTCTAAATGCTCTTTTAAAGACCTTTCTATCCTGTAAAGAAGTAAATTCTATTTAGCTTTGATAGAAAAGCACCCAGGCTTTAATATTTACTTCTGACTTTTGTCCCCTGCACTTTGACTACAGGCCCACATGGAGACAAAGGTGACATGGGGCATCCTGGCCAAAAAGGTACCTAAGAATGTTACATGGCGAGTACGTGGAAGTGTATACCTGTATGTGTGCTTATCTGTAGCTGTAGATGTGTGCTTTTGTGTTAGATACCTAATGTATTTTGTTGATTTGTTGTGCACTTCCAGGATCTTCTGGAGTTCCTGGTGGTCCTGGGCTCAAAGGAGAAAAAGGAGACCTTGGAAATTATGGTCCACCAGGACCTCCAGGTCAGCTGCATACTGTGTAACATATATATGGTTGGACCGATACATGTATCCCAATATAACTGGCCAGTATTTCCTCTTTATTCAATATCATACAGTATATAACTAGCCATATCATAATACATGACATGAATTACCTTTGAATCCAGCCTTGGTTTGTTTTACATTTGTTTTACACACATTTTCATTTAATTGTTCAGTAATGATTTCTGTAATTTATTTCAAAGTCCCAATAGCCATTTAAAGGTGGTAATCCTTAATAAACACAAATACATATTTGGCATAAATTTGACAAACTGAAAGAAACTAAATATTTTCTGGTTTCAATTCCAAATTTGTATTTGCATCAGTCATCAAAGTTCATGTAACTTTAATACAGAGGTTTACAGAGTTTGCTGTCAAATTTTAAGAGGCAAAAGAAATTGAACTCCAACAAGCTAATCTGCTAGCATGTTTACTGTCAGCGGACCATTATTAGTTCTTAGAGCAATCATCACAGTTTTATCTTATAGCTCACTGTTTAACAAAAAAAAAAAAAAAAAAACTTTATTATTTGTTTATTTTTCTTTTTGTTTATGTCATAAATGTCATATGTACACACCTGCATCTTACCTGAATGTGTAATTTACACTTAGATTAATGCACATCTATTTGTTTTCGTAATCTAGTCATCTTTAAAATAATAACTGGCAATTTAAATTGAAAGGCAGATCGTTTGTTTTTTAAGTTTAGAAGAGAACTAAGAGAACCAACAAAATGTCCCAGGAGTGTCATATGGAAAATGTTTTTTTATTAATTTTTCATGCTTCACCTGAATTAAAAGCAAAAAGTTTTAGCATTCACTAACATTAACTGCTGCCAATTTCTGCAACGCAAAACTTCTAGTCCAATGATTCAGATTTTTTGGTTGCTGGTGGGGCCTCTACAGGACATGACCTTTGAACCGTAGATTTAATCCATTCCTGTTTATTCATTGGGCAGGAAAGGTTTAGCAACCCATGTCACTGATGTCCAGCAATTGTTTCTATAAGATTTCATTTTGTTGTATTGTCATCAGGTGCGAGAGGACCCAGTGGTTTCAACGGAGCTCAGGGTGAGTGTGTATCAAAATTACAAAAAACTTGATTTAGAATCACGTTCCTTCCATATGTGATGTAAAGGTGCTGAAAAGCATTTGAAGTTATAGAAAACATTAAATAACAACTAAAAATTAGCAGAGTTAATTTGAATTTTTCTCACAGAAGTCCAGATGCCACGTCTATCTTTCACTTTGTGTGTTCTTGAAGCAGAGAGTAAGAGGGATGAGTTAATTTAACAACACCAAAATGCTCAAAGATAAAACAGTAACAGAAGAACATATGTAGGTGACAAATAAAGTTTATCTACTATTAATTAGAATAAACTTACTTTTACATACATAAGCGTGTTCAGCTCACTCACCTGTTGCTGAGTCATCAGGCCACCTCTTATATGAATAGTTTTTGATTTGTAGCCAGTTCTGGTTAAAAATGACCTATGTGTACCAGTGATGCAATAAGCTCATACCAGTGCATTTAAACTGTCAGTTTGGTTGGAAGATGTATTTGACCATTTTTCCTCCACAGGTCCTCCTGGACCACCAGGTTCCAAAGGAGACAAGGGAGACCAACGAAACCCACCAGAGTGTAAGTCTGCACAGCACTGACCTGGGAGCAGCAGAGACAACAGAAGCAGTGAACAATAGTGATTTTCAAAAACTACTATTAACTAAAACTAAATGCCACTTTTGGTACTTGATAAAATCACCTGAAGGGATGTTATTGATGTTCACCACCAATTTGGAAATTATTTAATCTAGGAAAGCCAAATATGTTAAAAAGGGAAGAGGTTTCAACCACTTGGGCTGACTGCAGTAGTCTGATTAAGCAAATTCACCCTCAAAACACTTCTCTTCAATCCGTAACATCTGGAACTTTGTGTCGTTACAGTGAATGTGCGTCTTGTGCCAGGGAGATACCGAGGGCGAGTGGAGGTGAGGTACAATGGGATCTGGGGCACCGTGTGTGATGACAACTTTGACACTGTGGATGGCAAGGTGATCTGTAAGATGCTGGGCTTCCAATCCGCCATTTCCACCTTCACTGCCAGCCCGGGTAAGAAATCCACTGCCACCATCAGGTCCTGTGCTCTGCACCATATGATATCGTCTAATGCTCGACAAAACTTGTCAACCCTTAAATTTATATTTTCCCAACACTTCTTTCTACATCAGCACACTGTGATTCTGACGTTTACACATTTACAACTCTTCTTTAATTGTGTTGAATTTGCTGTTTTCAAGGTGTTGAATGATACCACCAACAGTGCATGGGCCATCATGCTGAGTTTTTGATGGCAAAAAAAGGAACAGTTATTTTAATTACAACTTGGATCTTATTTTTGTGGGTTTGGCACATTTGTAGTCACCAAAGTAATACTTGATATCTGGGAACACAGCAACATGCAACAATGAAGTCTGGCGGGGCAAGAAAACAATTGATCAGAAGATCGGACAGGTTGTAAACAAACTAACAATTTATCCACACTAACTAAACGACTTTATTTAGATATAAAAATGAGAGAGTGAGTGCACCTGAAATGTTAGTAACAATCTCTTAATTCACAGTAAAACTGTGCACACAGCTATGGCAAGTATAGTGGGTCAAAGTTGAAACAGGACGTTGGTCTATACACTTTGATGATTCTTGGCAACAGATGATCTGGGTAATAATATTACATTTGCCCAAGGGTTTGCCTAAAACTTACAATGTTTGCTCATTTTCTGGTTCATATTTTTATTTCAAGTGTCTGCTAGATAGTGTTTACATACTTTAATGTTCATAAGACACATTGTTTTTGTCTTTTTTTGTGTTACTCTTCCTCCATAGCAGCTTAGCAAAGCCATGCTTTCAGACAAATACAATGAGGGAATTTAGTACTAAAGGCAAGGTAACTTGTTATAGTACCAACTATACCAGTAATTTTTAAACATAACAAGGACTGTGGATTTTTTACATCACTAACACTGAAGTCGCTTTAGGAAAGGATCTTCTCAAAGTCACTATTGAGAGGAGGAATAACTATAGTGAACAGTAACTTTTTCACTGTTTCCCGCTTCACATAAAGACTAGAGGCAGGGGGAGGAGTTAGCCGGGCTCTTTCCAAATCACAGAGCAACACCTCTAAGGCTCACCAGTTAAGATGTTGAATCTGTTTGGTTATCTAAATGCAGAAATGTAAAATGCATGACAATTTATGTGCTGGAACTAGTTCTTTCTGAAACAGCCTGGTACAGTGAGTTTGTGCAGCTTCCTAGTCACAGTGGCGTTGTCAGCTTTGGTACCATTTTGCCTTTAAAGGGAGTGAAACCAAAGCCTGCGCTCATTAGCTGTAGCTGGCAATTAATGCTGTATTTGCAAACACTGCACAAAGTACTGGGCGAATGGTTAAACTGTTGTTTAACGTAACTTTCCCTAAAACCATAAATAGTTGTTTTTACTTGTCTGTTTTGTGCACTGTCACTGCACAGATAGACCTGATGAAGTGATTTGTCATTAAATTAAAGGGGAATTAATTACCACTAAGCCATGTGGCTGTACCAGCCACTAACAGGCCACAACATATGAGTGCCATTGGCTGCTGACACTTTGGAAAAAATTTGGGCCTACCTGAACCCCAATGACTTGAACTGTGGTGACACTTCCTTCATTCTGAATGGTGGAAGCTGACCCCTGTGTTTGCAGTTTAGTGCTGGTTTCAGTTCATTTAAGTTAACATATAAACACAGACATATACTAAACCAAAATACTTACCAAAATACTTAGCGAGGAGTTCCTCGCTAACTCTCCAGCACACCAACTTTCTTGCATTGGTGTGTCCTTCCTCCTTTTCAGTGTCTGTCTCTGACAGGCTCATATTAGATAAAATACACATTCTTGACTTATAGCAACCAATCAATATGATGATGACAACCATGTGACCGTGGAAATACAGATTAAATAAAAAAGAGACAAAGTGTTAATTAATGAACTTGTGCCAGTGTGTGTATTTATAAACTTTTTGGCAGTGAGATACAACTCTTCAAAAGCAAGTAAAGCATATTTGCGTAAAATATTTGTGTATTGTTTTATTGGGAAGAATGGGGGTGGGTAAGCATCCCCTGTTTGTTGTTTGTACATTTTACAAGAAAATATGCTTTGTACCAGAGCAAAGTTCCCTCATTACCTCTAAATTTGCTAATGAACGCAAAGAATTAAGCATTATAAGTCTTTAATTGTCTGTTCTAATTGCTGTCCTTCTGTAGGGTCTGGTACTATCTGGCTGGATGATGTACGATGCTTAGGAACAGAGTCCGATATCTTTAACTGCCCACACAATGGAATTGGTGTTAACAACTGCCAACACAACGAGGATGCTGGAGTGCAATGTATCTAGACTGATACCACATTGAAGATTAACAAGAAAATGGTGTTTCAACTGTTTTACAGTTACCTTTGATACAGATGCAGTGAAAAGTTAAGAGGCAGCCACACACACACTTCCGCATACACACACACACACACACACACACACACACACACACACACACACACACACACACACACACACACACACACACACACACACACACACACACATACACATATACACACATACACAAACACATCATAAGCAGGGAACAGCATGGCTACTAATGATGTTCACAGCCGCATCTCATTACATAGTCATAAAACACAGCATAAAAAACTGCATTTGGCTAAGATTCACATTAATACTGAACACATTACCTTAAATTACAGTGTACTGCAAAAAAAAGGTCATGCTAATAAAACTTTCCTGGAAAAAGTTTCTCGTTCGTCTACTCTGTATTCCAAATCATTTCCCCTCACTGTCCTCATCAATCCCATCTTCCTCCACCTATCACCTTCTGTCCGTCACTCATTGCGACAGATGACTTTGAAGAGGTCAATGAAGATGAGGTCATATTCAAGGACATGAGTTGTGTTGAGGAATGGTTTCTGACATAGCTGTCTCAGTCATGTTTTCCCAGACACCACAGGGAACATACTGTAGATACACTTGTTGAGTTCACATCAATTGGTATCACAGTCATCAGCCTTAAATGGGTTCGCTTTTATGTCCTATGTCACCTTTACATTGCTTTACTTAACATGTTTAGCTAAATGTCTTGTTTAGAATACATTTTCTTCTTTCTCATTCTTTGAATGAACACCCACAATCTGGAGTTCATGGAATGTATTGCCATGGAATACTGACACTAACTGATATCACTGGTGCCATTTAGGCAAGACAAGGATAGTGTGGTGCTCTTTAATGTAACCTATTGAAGCTGCACTTATCATTATTTTTATATTAACAATATTAACAATGGATCAGACAGGCAGCTGTTTTTTGTGAAAAAGCTCTAAACCCCCCCTGTATATTTCTTGCACAGCACTAAACAGATAACAGAAGATATAAGATAATAAGATAATATGTCAATGTTGTGTACAGAACGGATTGATATGCTGCCCTCCATTAGCCAAAAAAATCAATCAATCCATGCTTCATGGTTTGCACCGAAAAAAAAAAAAATACAAATTGAACTATAGCTTCTTTTTTTCAACATCATGGCAGTGAAGGTGCAAATGGCGGATTGGAAGCCCAGCATCTTACAGATCACCTTGTCATCCACAGTGTTGAAATTGAAAATTGTCTTGGATAAAGGGAACTGCTGCCTAAAAATCACAATAAATCATATTATATAAGAACAAAAAAGAGTACGGGTGCAAACAATAGCCTGAGACAAAATGAAGTCCAAGAACCTAACCACTTCAGCTTTACAGCTGCTAATGTTGGAGTTGTTTGTGAGTCAAATCTCATCTAACACGTAAATTGATTAGATTGGGAGCTGACACAATCAGTTGTATATAGAGCAAACACAAAGGGTGAACTGACACATCCTTGGTAAGCCTCTGTATTGCTTACTTCTGTATCAGGGAATGCCAAACCAGTTTTCATTTGATCTGGCCTATTAATATGCATGTAACAGTACATGGATTTATTAAAATTCGGACACCACAGGCATTACAAATTACTTTAGCTAAACTTTCAGAACTTCCTTAAAAGTGTCCATTTTAAACCACAGATAAAAATCTTTCATTTTAGTTCAGTTGCCTTTGCAGTTTCAATGCAGGCAAACATGAGCTCCCTCTAGAGATCCATATTGAACATTTCTCTAATTGAATCCCACAGTTTCATTGTGTCAGATTAATTAAACACTTTTTTTCGGCTGTTCCTTGTGCTCATTCTGTGTTGCTCTCAATAACTGATTGAAGTCCTTTTGTTCAGCCTTCAGTCCTGTGGTGTGTCCTGATCTCTAGGCTATTATCTCCTCTAATACATTATTTGAATTCTTTTGGTAAGTAGGGTTTATTATTTGGATATCTCTTAACAGTTTTCTAAGGTATTATTAGGTCTAGCAAAAAAAGAAATATAGGCAGTAATTGATTCTGTGACCATGTCAATATCTGCATCCTGGAACAAAATAGTCACTAACCACACTGTACAGTCAGAATTACTTGTTTACAGGTCTTTAAGAGTGATCAGTAGGTGGGGAGCAGTTGGATTATGTTGTGATCAGAATTACCAAGAGGAGGCTTTGTAGGTTTTCTTATTATTGCCATAGCAATTGTTAAGAATATTGTTAATATTGAATATTGTTATCACCTAGGATTATCATTGGTACATCAGGCTTATTTTGCAGATGCTGGTGGACTGTAAGGTCTATATGTTGACTAGCTGCTCTGGTGGCATTCCTGGTTGGTGGAATATACACAACACACAAAAACATATTGGTAAATTAGCTTGGTAGATGATGTGGTAGCACAGTCATGCAAATCAGTTCCATGATAGAGTTGTGAATACTGTCTCTGATTGCAAAATTACAGAACCAACTGTCTTTAATATAAACAAACCCCTTGTATTACCAGAGTTATCATCTCTATTGGAGTGTATGTGGAAGAACCCATCAGGTGTGTCTGGCATATTGATGCAAAACCATGTTTCCGTAAAAACCAACAGGCAAGACTCACAATACTCGTAACAGGCTCCAATATATTTGTGCAGTTCATCCAGCTTGTTTTTCAAGGAGTAAGGATCACAGAGTACCATAGTGTGGGAGTTTGTTGGTTTTCTGGCATGGACATTCCTCCTGCCACGCTTCCTGGCCTGACAAGCAGCTGGTCTGACTTGCCCTAATAGCACCTGGGGTATTCAATTGTAACACTCCACAGTCCCTCAGGTCTAGGCGATCAGTCCTGTTCCACATTAGCTGAGCAGTGCTGGTAAGCCTGTTTATAAAGCGTTGCAGAACCTGGCTAAACAGGATTAACCATGTGAAAAGTAACAGTTCCATTATTCTCCATTTCATTCCACATCTACATACGTGGCCAAAAGTGTTGGTACACATAAACCTCATTGAAACAATGCTCTGTTCTTCTTGAAAAGTGTTGAAATTAAAAATTCTTTTGTCATGCATTCTAGCATGCCTTTGGTTTGCCATAGAATAAAATAAAGAAGCTGTGAAGAGCTGAATTCTTGTTTAGTCTACAAAGATCTTCTAAAATGGCCTTGATAAAATTGTTGCTAAGTGGTGATAAGTCCACTGTAGTGATATTTCAAGCTACTGTCTTCAGTTAACATCACAGGTGTATCCAATCCTATAATCATTCATATAGCCTACTGAATGATTAAATAGAGACAAGTATTCATTGTGATGTTTGTATCATTGTGTGCACCACACTGAACATAGACAAGAGAAAGAAAAGCAGAGAGTTGTCTGAGGAACACTACAAACTTTAAACTCTACAAACTACGAACACTAAGATTCATTGAAACATCCTTAAAAAGTAGAATTTCATTTCTTTACCATTCCTTTAAACATGCTTAAACAATTTGACCCTTCACTAATCCCTGCCCTTTTTGTTGTTAGCCGCTGGTATTCCATTGAGCTGTGGGAGCTAGCGCAGTGCCCACACTTTCACTAACTGCACTCCCTTGAAATATTTATAATCGAATTTTTTGAAAAACGAAAAGGCAATTTCAGAGAGAAGCAGACAGTCTACATATCCAGGATGCCAAACTGACTCAACAGCAAAAAGATAAAGACAAAAGCTAAAGCCTACAGATCACAATGTAAAAGTGAACCACATCACCTGGCAATCGGTACAGAAGACTATGAAAATAAGGAGCAACACTATTTCTGTAAAGCAGGATAGGTCTTTATTCAGTGTTAAAATAATTGAAAAGCAAAAGCAGCATGTGTATACATTCAGTATACCTTCAGTAGCTAGCATAGCATTGAAGTTCAAGTTAAAGATTGATATGCTGTATTCTGCTAAATTCAGCTCCACAGGTTTTTGCACCAATCTGATCGAAATTACTTTGATCAATATCACTATTACACCTCTTCCTAAAATAAAGTGAGTGAGTGAACTTTATGGGTTGGAGCATGAAAAATTGTCCAGATATACTATGACCGATGTAACGCGATGGGGGGATGTGAGGGGGGGGGGGGTTCATGAAACTTTGCAGAAATAGAGCCAAGGGGAGCGGTTTTTTAAACATCTGACATGTTGCCCAGCCTGTTTGCTGATGGAAACACTGAAACAATTGGATGTTTGCTTGCTTGTCAGCATCGTGTCCAGTTAGGATGCAGTGTTACATGTACCCCAGGCACAATGTTTAACCATGACTAGCTTGAAATCCACAAAACCAGCATGAAAATAACGAAAATCCAAAATGATTGAATGAGTCTTTGTGGATCACAACTCTATAGTGTTTGGGCCAAATATAGCATCTGTCTAACATCTCTACAGGACAAGCACAAGCTGTTTCATATATTTCTGTGTAGTTCAAGGAAAAATTTGTAAAACAAACAAAAAAGTTCATTTTTGGGTCTTGTTCGCATTGATGGACATGACAATGACTTGTCCAGATAATATTTTAGTTACATGATTACCAACCTGATTTTTAGATTTAGGAGTTTTATCATCCACTGGGGTCATGTTAACTGATTTTATCAAGTCCATTTTAATTCAGCTATCAAATTGCATTTTTTAAAAGCTTGAAACAGTCAAAGTTAAAGATTTTTTTTACCCAGAATGCATTTTACAGTGGCCATTGGCTTGCAGAGCTACTTCCTGGATAATTTTGTGGGAATGACCAGCCTACCTACATTACTGCGCATCCCTGTTGTGTTGCAAATCCTACTGGCCAGCATGATGGAAAAATCATTAAAGATAGGGATTCATGTTCATGGTGTGTTTGAGGCACTACATACGTTTTTGTATTTGAAAGGGGAGGTGTAACAGTTGTTTTTATTTGGCACCATTGGACTCAGTCCACACTTGTGTCAGGATGGATGGCTATGTTCTTTAACTCAAGAACAGGATAAATGAGTAAAATATTGTCTGAAGGGTTTGAGCCAGACTGGTGCGTCTGTGCGGAATTTGCATGTTCCGCCTCTGTGTTTACACGTGTTTCCTCCCACAACAAGGTAACCTGCCAATTTCCCTTTGTGAGATGAAGGCTGGTTATCAATCAGGCATTGCCAAGGCTTTCAATTAGCTCATCGACATGAGGCATGTAATATGCATCAAATACAGACCCTTCATTTACTTGTATGAAATCATAACAGAGACGTACTGTGTTCTCAGGCTTGTCTGTCAGGACGACGGGGTATGACCACGCACTCTTGGACTTTCCTATTACATTCAACCCTAACATCTTACTTACCTCCTCCTCAATCAATTTCCTGCAGGCCCCCAGTACCTGATATGGTTTCTGGTTCACCATTTTCCGTAGCTGGGTGCGAATTGGGAGGGATGAAAAGACATCCTGATTACCATCCACTTGCTCCTTTGCTTGCTGCAGTTGGTGAAGGTAGGGGTCTGATCCAAATTGCACTTTGTCCTGGGAAGGTTCCTATGGCTCTCTGGGGGGAAACAATTGAACAATGCCTCTCGATCATGCCAATTTTTAGGTTAATATGATAAATTTGCTCACATTTCCTCTTTCCTGGTTACCTAGCTTTGTAATTGACTTCCCAAACCTTTTCAAAGGGCCCCTGCCAAGTAGCCAAAAACTTGCATTCCACTTTGGGGACCAGCACTAGGACTCCTGGTTTGAATTCTCTTGGTTGGCCTGTTCCATTATAAGCTGCACTCTGATCTCTCTACGCATTTTTCATGTGTGCCTTCACAATGGGAACCAAAGCTGTCATCCTTTCTCGTGTCTCCCCCCACATGTTGAATCCCGGTATGATGGGGACAGGGTTGCTCCTCCCAAACCTCCTTGGCTAGGTCTAGAAGACCCAGGGTTTGTGAAAATACAAAGAGTCAAAGGATAAGAAGCATGTGGAAGACTGAGGAACTTTTCTTACCACACACAGAAGGTAGTGGAGAAGCTAGTCTCAATTTCTTCCGTGTCTGTTGATGACCTTTCTCAGCATGGCTTTTAGAGTCTTGATAAACCTCTCCACTAACCCACCTGTCTGGGAGTGGTACACTAGGGTTCTCACCTGTTTCACTCTCAAAAGAGCAAACAACTCCCTGATGACCCTGGACATAAAGGGGCTCCCTTGTTTGACCATCCCTCTTGAGCTGCTATCACTTCAAATGCATGAAGGTAAGCTTCCAAATCATCTGTAACTCCCAGTTTGGGGCTGAAATCACCTGCCTTGGGCTTCAACCTGGTTAACTGTCAAAGCTCCTGATGTTTTAGTTGATTAGCCTATATTTGGTGTTACAAAAAGGCTACATTTGTTTCTTGCTCTGCCTACTGTATCTCCGACAGCACCATCACCAGTTGCTCCATTTGGGTTTGGAAGTTGTTTGTGTGAAGTCCTGAAAAAAAGTTGAATCAAGTCTTATCTTATATCTTATATATCTTATATCTATCTAACATCTTATATCTTCCCTCCCCACCTTCAATACCTAAGCCCCAGTGCCCACATTCTCCACCATCTGTAATGTCACAAGAGGTCACCAGGGCAGGCTAGTTTGAGGCAGTACATTATAACTGAAAAAAACAGGTAACAATAGAAGGTTCAAAACAAGTTTAAGTTTTATTCTCCAGTAAGCTGGTTATTCACAGGTAACTCAGGTACTTTCTTCAATCAAACTCAAAGTCCAACATCCAAAACAACACAGATGAGATAGAGCTTCTTTAAACGCTCAATAGAGTTCCAAATAGTCCTCAACATAAAATGTCAGTTTTCCCTTTTTTAACTGGGTTTTCTTTTGGTTCATCTTCAACGTCTCTGCGTCCTTTGTTCTGCCTTCCCTACAGTTCTCAATTCCTGCTTCAATTAGGTGGCTTAAGCACCTAAACCTGCCTGATTGGTGAGGCATTCTGGGAGATGTAGTGTGGGCACGGCAGCCATTTTGTGATGGGGCAGCCAATCCTGTATGGGAATGTAACCCCACTACTATATTTCCCCCTTTGATGCCCACCCCATTCACTGTCTTTATGTCAGAATGACACAAATATTCACTGCCTCTAAAGATCTTTTGGAAGGAGACTTTTCATTCCCAAAATGCCCGGATCATGAGGAGAAAACACACACAGACAGACACACACACATCAGTTCCAGATTCGATATTTACTAACCAAGAGTGTCTATCAGGTATGATCATCCGAACCATAAATCACCAGTCAATATATAAGGACAACCGCATGCTAAAAAAGTATCTCCCATTGTGTTTATTTGCACCTCCAACAAGTGATGTGACATCACTGTGTGTAAAAGAATAATCCAGGTTATAATCTAGGTAAGAGCCATAGTGGACCGACCAAGTAGCAGTGTGGATGTACACCCACTCAAACAGACGTATTGTTGACTTGACCGATGAGAGTTGTGCACAGTTGTCATGGGCTAGTTTCCCGGATGACAGTCAGATTAATCAATCATGCTCAAACCAACATGGTGAGACAGTCAATAGCAATTATTACGGTGTGGTAACATACAGACGGGTGACAAATTAAAAAGGCTGTCTAAACACATCAGTCTAAAATCTCCTAAAGGTTTCCAGTTGGGTTGAGATCTGGTGACTGTGAAGGCCATAGCATATGATTCACATCATTTTCATACTCATCAAACCATATAGTGACCCCTCGTCCCCTATTGATGAGGGCATTGTCATCCTGTTTCAGGTTTTTCCTTGAATTTTGTCACCTGTCTGTAGCAACTATAGGTAAAGATGACTTGTTTTAAAAGAAATAAAATAAATGTTTGTATTTATATTCATTTGTAGGCTTTAATATTTAATTCATTGCTCAAATGGTATTTTCATTGCAATGTATGAATAAAAATTTAATAATCCATCCATCCATCCACCCATTTTCTGCTGCTTTTCTGAAGTTGGGTCCCGGTGGCGGCAGGTTAAGCAAGGTAGCTCAGACGTCCCTCTCCCCAGCATCGCTTTCCAGGCCATGCTGAGGGATGCCGAGGCATGCCCAGGCCAGATGAGATTTATAATCTCTCCAGTGTGTTCTGGGTCTACCCTGTGGTCTCCTACCAGTTGGAAGTGCCTGGAAGATCTCCAATGGAAGGCACCCAGGAAGCATCCTAATCAGATGATGTAGAGGCTCCGACTGTTAGATCTAGCTGTTTTTATTAATCATGTGAATATAAAGAGCATGCCAAAGATATATGCCGTTTGCACACAGAGTTTATTGTATGTACGTAGAAAGGCATTGGCTTATGAAAACAGGCCATTCTGTAGGCGATGTCTTAAGGAGGACAGTTTATGGACACCATGCCACAAACATAAAAGTGTTATCAGATTAGTCATGTAAGAACTATTTCTGTTGTGCAAAAAGATAGATACGGAAAGAACATCATGTAAAACAATATTTTGCACTGCACCCATACAATCCGTACGTAAGATAGAGCAAACTGTAAGGCAAAGCTATGTTCTGACCCTCACCTATTGTCATGAGCTGTGGGTACATGCAGACTGTGGTTTTCTGAATAGAAAAGGTCCATGTACATGTTCAATTTGATTCTCTCGTTTGTAATAAATTGTTAAACTGAGAAATAACTCATCTCCTGGACTCCCTTCCCAAATCAACGAACGCACCGACACGACCTCCCTGCGGATATCAGAGCTCCTTACCCTATCTGAAGTAAATAACTAATTGCATTACCGTTAGGTCACTGTAAAAATAATAGTAGCTGGCTGGCAACCCTGCTGCCAGTGTACTGTGATTTCCTATGGTACATAATGTGTTAATGTGATTTTCTACAATACATAATTACTTCCACCAATGAGGTTATGTTTTCACCAATGTCTGTTGGTTTGTTTATTTTTCAGCAGGGTTATGCAAAAAGTACTGAGCCAACTTGCACCAAGACTTGGTGGAGGGATGGGGCATGGGCCAGGGAAGAACCTATTAAGTTTTGGGGCAGATCTGGATCATTTACTATGAATTTGAAATTTCTTTCTCTGAAGTCTGGTGAATGTTGTTTGACATTGGCCTGGGAAGAGGTATGTGCTCTACTGAGTGCCATTCTAGTTGGTTACTGTGACTCTACAGGACAATATCGGTTATTTTGATTTTCTACAGTACATAATTGGTTACTGTGTTTTTCTACAGTAGCAACTTGATTATTGTGATTTTCAAAGTAACTGTAAATTAATAATTGTAATGTTCCATTGAGTACACAGTATTCTACTGTGAAATACTGTCATATACAGTAATTTAATGTGCACAAACAAAGTAAATTACTGTGGATTTCACAGGTAATTTTTACAGTGCAGGCTTTTATTATACATCTCTTGCTTTACTTTGTGATACGAGTGACAGTGGGCTACACAAACATTTGTTTAAAGATATGGTCATTTCCATGATGTATATATCGTATTTACATTGTTTCATTCACTGTCATAGAGAGCAGAAGTTGCAGGTAGCAGAAGATTTGCAGTGGAGATGTCTCTGTTAGTTGTGTGATAATGAAAAGAGGAAGATCACTAAATTTTTCTTTAACTTCCTTTAGGTCTTCACAGCCATTTCTACTGGCATCAGAAACTTGTATGAGAAAACACAATCAGCCCAAGCTGACAATTTACGTTTTTTTCAGGAGGCCCCCATCACTAGGGCAGAGTTACAGCAGCTACATGCAATGATATTAAAGTTAAAACCCTGAAGTCAGCACAGAACCCATGCTTGTGTCCATCAAGCTAGGTTCTCTACTTAAAGCAGATCAAAGATGTGTCTTCACCTAATTGTGAGGTGTTCCAGGTGCTGCCAGTTTTCAAACATGCTTGATTTTCTCGTTGCTAAAAACTGGATGCACCAGTAGTTAGGGTACCTAGGAAACTTTTCTGAAACAAGCGATGAGTAGTATACAATGGGAGTGCATGGGACACTGGAGTCAGGGCATTGCGGGACAGAAGCTGAGGACACACACATACACAGAATTATGTTATCAATATAATAAGAATCATGAAATGAGTTTCATGGGGAATGAAAAAGAGATGGAGTGACATAATAAGATGCATAAAAGACACAAACTGGTAGAGAGACAGAGAGAGAGAGAGAGAGAGAGAGAAGGTGGCCTAGCTACTCAGTAAACCTGTTCTGACATGAGTTGTGTAGTTTGCGCACTCTCACGTAAACATGACAACAGTCTGCGATAAAAAATGTCTTATGGTATGAGCAGCACAGCAACAGAGATTTTCAAAGTCTTGTAGCCACCATTTCTCAGGTTTTTTATTGATTTAACCTTGTTTTATACAGTTAATCAGTCTTTTTTAAGGCAACGCCATATTGACAGTTCAGTGGAATAACAAAAAAGAAAGAAAAAATAGGAACAGAGAGAGTCAATTAATCTAACAGAAAAACTGGCAAGGTAACAGGCTCAGTGAAAGCAATTGTTGGTAGCCAGAAAATGGTGGCTTAAAAAAATCACTAAAGTGACAGAGAAATGTTATGATTTTTAGCTGATTATTCCATTAGACTGCTGCATTGCAACAGCAAAGTTAATTTTCCCTGGATCAATTCTGCTTCGGGGCTCAAGGAACATCAACTAATCAATGGACCGGGTTAAGTGTGGATCAGAGTGCCAGAACAGTAAGGATAGCAATTTACCAGCAACAGTTTTGCAGATAAAACATGTACCAAGGAAAGCCAGTGCAGTCAGCTCTATTTTGAAAACTGGACTTGGAAATACTGTACTTGGTATCCAAGTTGTTGCAGTTCAATCTGGTTGCCAAAGGAGGCAGATAAGATCAAAGATTAATGAGAAATTCTTAAAAAAAAATTAAATGCTGGTTTTAATCATTTGCAGCTGAGCTGACTGATGAGCAAGTACAAATTGGAGCAGAGAGTGAGACATTTAATTTCACAACAGAGCTCCTGTAAATGGATTGGCCACCATGAGAGAATGAAGTGTCATTACAGCACGACTGGAACACTCCCTTTCAGGCTGGGTGAGAAGGGACTTGATTCACAGCCGATCTGTCTGCTTGCTTTTCCCTTCAGGGGACAGCAGCCTGAGTCACACTGCCATCATATCTCCCTGTAAGTGGCACGCCTCCCTTTCTTTCCTACTATTCTCATGCAGAGGGATGGTCGGACAATGGGTGCAGGTGAGGCGAATTAAAACTACTAAGTGCTGATTATAATTCAGTAACCTTGTCCCCCCATATCTCCCGGGACCCCTGCACTGGGTGAGAGCTAGAAATAAACATGAGTTGAGTCCAACTCCGTTGTTCATTAGCCAGACCAAATCCAGTTTACCCAGACCTGCTCCCTGGCCTCCAGACCACTGCTTGTAATTGAGGGCTGACATGGATAAATAAATTATAGGAGCGAAGAAGGGGGTCGGGGAGAGAAGGAATGGGTGACAGAATGGGTAATGGGTAATGAGGGTGCCCTCGCTGTCCTCCTCACCTGTGTGAACCACCTCAGTACTGCTGCAGACTTCTCTGAGCAGCCGACTTTTAGGAAGATATTCATGAAGCATTACTGCACATTACTGTGTCCACTGAGTCATCACGAAAATTCTGAGATGCTCTCTCTGTGTGACTGGCTTAGTCTTGGCTCTGTATTGTGTTGAATTGTGTAGAGGAATAATGGGTGGGAGACTTCCTTCTATTTTTGTCTTGATGTTAATTGTTTTGTTCTACACATGTCACATGAACTGGCAAACTTACACCACATAAAGGATACAATACTTACACTAAGTACAATGACATTAACATATGAAACTGAACAGGAACAGTATATATATAATGTACTGATCAGTCATACAGTTGGATCACCGCAGTTGGTTCAGAAGATATTATTAGAGTAAGGTGGCTAGCTTTTTATGTCTTTGTGTCCACAGGTTTTGTCCGCAGGACAAATATCTGTACATGAATGGAGAGAGCACCAGGTCTGTGCTGTCAAAAATATTGATAGTGCAACATAAAAAAATTAACCAGCAGAGGTCGCAAATAGACTACATTTAGTTATCATGGACCCATTCAAATCGAAAAGACCTGAAATGTGTATGGCAATTAAGTTGTGTATGCTTTAACATGGATAGCACATTTACTGCACCAAAACAAACAAACTTGTCTTAAGCAAAAGGTTGGCCAATGTAGCTTACTGGGCTACTGACTCTCAGTCAGACTAAATGCAGCCGTTGCTGTGAGACGCTAATAGATAAAGTTACACCGTTGCCTTTAGTAGTTGCCTATATGGCTTTAAAAGTAAAGTAGCATTATTTAACATCTTAACATTAAGTTAACTCAATTTCTGTGTCATCATCTTAACGTATCTCTTCAGGTTTGTGTTTTTCTTCCCAGCGATTTTTCTAGCCGCAGGGCTTCTCTCCTGACAATACTACATATTCACTTTTTCTCTCTGTGGCATTACATTTGAAGTGGGTCAAAATGTCAATGTGTTTTGTTTGCCATCATGTTCATTTCCCTTCACTGTAAGTTATTCAATCATAGCCAGGTCCCGTCTAGCACTATTGGCAGTGCATTCGTGGGTGCACTGGTAGACTGCTGGTGTGCAGAATCAACAGAAAGATGATTCGAGTGCGCAGGAAAAGAAATATGCAGGGTAGCAATTCAAAGTAGGACATTTAGGTTATATTGTTTGAAAAACTGCTCTATGTAGTTTTGTCTCCTCTTTTTCATCAATGAAAACATAGAGAGGTTTTGGAAAAAATTTTATTTTCTAAACTACATTTTAGTCTCATCTTTTGTCATCAAAAATATTGCATGTTGATATAGTCACAGTTAGTGTTTAATGAAGTCGGTGTCTTCTTGTCATTGTCTTTTCTTAGAAAAAAGGTCATTCACAAACATATTTAGTCATAGTTTTTTGTTAATGAAATGAAAACTTTATTTTTTTAAGGCAAGAAGAAAATGGGCTCACTTTTTTCTATGATTTCTAAGGGAATTTATTTGCAATGGACATTAGAAATTGTGATATCCTTGTAAAGTCATACGAAATGTCTGTGTGTTCAATTGTATTTAGTTCTGACTACAAGAAAGAGTATGATTTTTGATGCTAATTGCAACAATCAGGATCTAAGGGTTTTAAATGACCTTAACTGCCTCCATGATTTGTGTGTCACAGCTTTTGATTAATCTGAAACTGGGTTAGCATTAGCTTTCCAAGGCTCGGAAGTAGGTGTTGTTGAATTGAACTCTGTTTCACATCTCACATTTTTTCCTTCCCTTTTTAATCTTTCCCTTTGAAAAAAAAAGACTTTAAAAAAAAAAAAAAAAAACAACAACAAAAAAAGAACAGAACAAAGACAGAAGAAAATTAGCAAGATACAAATCACAAAATGCAAATTTGTGAGGTGGGGCTTGCGGACTTTTCAACAAACATGGCACGCCCCAGGTCAAGGCTAGCAAAGTCGTAGACAGGCATCATTCATTTTAAACTCAATTTTCTGGAGTAGTACTAAAGCTAAAAGCTACTGCTTGAGATAGTAGAAAGAGGCAGAGTCAGTGAATTTTCAATTTCTTGCAAAGATTGTATTTTCACGTAGCTCAGAATGTGTGCCAGACCACCTTCAGAAAAATTACAATATTTTGACGTGATTGTGGCACTTCTCCAACGTCAGTATTTGCTAGTTTTATTAGCATTCTATTATAGTAAACTGATTAGCTATTGGTTTTGGACTCATGGGAAACGGTGATGGACATTTTTCACTATTTAATATTATATAAATGTTTAATCGATTAATTGAGAAAATAATCAGCAAATTAATCAATAATAAAATGATCGTTAGTCTCAGTCCAAATTTCAGGTATTGTTGATGGCAGGGTTCAAATATACAAACACTGATGTGGAAGGCCAAGAAAATCATTACACGGCAATCACAAATGGCATCCATGGTTTACTTTATTTAATTAGTGTGAATGCTGATTCAGTCCAAGCTAATCTTGATTGGTTGGATTGCTGCACAAGCGCTATCCCACTATATGTTTTTCTCAGGTTAAAAAATTCCTTCTTCTTCTTCTTCTTCCTCTTATTATTATTCCACGGTTTTTTGATTTGTAACTCCTTCTGCACGGTTCAACATAGAAACTCCTTTCAAACTCACATATTCAGCTCAGTTAGGACATTATCAGGTATATTTACTATTTTCATGCATTTCATAGTTTCCAAAATATTCTGTGTTTTGTCTGCAGTTTTCTCCATAGATCAGAGTGGATGGAATGTTCAGAATTGCCAGTTTTTCACAACCGTATATGCATTCTTCAACTCCTTCTACTTGTTAATACTTTCAGGTAGAAACTCCATTCAAACCTCAAAATGTTCAGAAACTTTCCTACATTTTTGGTTGTATTCAACTTTTAAATCCCATTCGTACTTCAAAATTATTCAGCTTGGTTTGAACCTTAGTTATAATGGGAGTGATATAGAGAAACCTTCAAACCCATTCATCTTCAACCTCTTCCTACTCATTCATACATTCACATAGAAACTTCATTCAAACTTTAAAATGTTCATGAAAAATTGAACTTTCACACATCAATTCAGCTCTTTGATGACCTTCACACTTTTTACACAGTTCAAGTTTCATGAACTTTTCTGACCTTTCCAGATTTTTACATTGGTGTCTATGGGGCAGAATGATCAGAGGCTAGAGTCAGTGACATCACAAATAGTTTGGGAGAATGTTCTGAAAAAATTCTGTTTAACTCATGTTTATGGCAACAAAATTCACTGTTCGAATATCATTTTGCCAGAATGTGAGCAAATTTGTCCTCTTTCACACACTGTAACTATCTAAGCAAACAGACTTACACATTTTGTTCCATGAGCCTCTGAGTGACAGAAGGACCATCCAACTGCCCCATTGACTGTTAACTGAGACCAGAATATCAGGAGAAAAACAAGAAGAGGGGCATTTTTAAACTCACCTCCCACATTTTTAACACTAAAAACAAATACTTTATATCACTACATTCAGCACAGTCTCCTCTCTCACACAATATGAAACTTTAGGTGATAGATGTTACAGTTTTTCTTCTGGTAAGCCTGACCTCTAGAAATGTCTCTCAGCCAAATCCATGTCTCACTCAGTAGTTAACAGCAGTTGGTGGATTCTTAAGTGATATGTCCATGCATTCGCTTACTTTAGGGAATCCCAGTACATTTAAACTTATTCAGCTCCTTCAACTATGGCTTCTATTTTAACTCTTTTCATTTCTAACACTATACTTTACATCTTTCATCTCTTTCTCCCTTCCAATCTTCAGTCCTTGTACAATATGGCTCCCTTTTGAACTTCTTTTACTGCTTACACGGTAGTTTACATTCATCTGTTTTTTTACATTTCCAACACTTAGTACTACTTCAACTGCTTCTTCTTTATATTTCAAGCCAGCAATGCAGCAACACCAGTAATTCCAAGGCAGTTTCTTCACAAAATGCATTTTCGATGCGGATTCAACATTCACAGTATTGTTATCCAAATCTTTATTAGTATTCTCATTCTTCTTCCATACATTTTTTGGTCTCTAACTACTTCTGCATCCTTTCAGCTACAGAAACCATTCAGCTATCATAATGTTCAGCTTTTTCAAGACAATTCTGCTATATATGTCTTTTTCTGCTATGTATAATTTTTGAAATATTTAGCTATTTCAAAAAAAATTCTGCCATTGAAATGAATGGATGGAATGTTCAACTACTTCGGCATATTTTCAACTAGAAATTTAATTTAAACTTTAAACTGGTCACACAATGTTCAGCTATTAAACTTGTGTTCAGCTTTTTCATATCTTGTACAGTTTTTGATTTATTGCAGTTTAAGTTTTCTTTGTTTTTCTGACAATTGATGAATTTATAATGGTGGTCTATGGGAGTTTAGAGTTTAGAGTTACGAGTTTAAACCTCAGCTTTTCTTCTTTAAACAAAAAATTCACACTTCACCCTAATAGGTCTCACTAATTTATTTTCCTTACACAACTTATACATCGAAAATTTAGAGAAATGTGTGCTGTATCATACAATATGACTATCAAAGCACGCTGACTTACAGAATTTGAACTACGAGGCTCTGAGGGACAGGAGTTCCATCCAACTGCCACAGAGATTGCACTAAAAATTAAGAGCCAGATTTTCAGAGAAAAACAGAAACAACTCTTTTTTAAAACTCCACAGTAACACAAAATTAAACAAAGGATTGTAGCAGTGATGGTATAGAAATTTGGTGATATGAGTTATGGTCTCTGACTGAATAGCAGGATTTCGAGCCATATCTCATTAAAGTCTTAGTCTCACTCAGTAAAAAAGACACTGGTACCATCACCAAGGCAACCTTAACTGGGGCTGGCTATACACGGCTGATGGACATTTAGCTTCTCTGGTCTCTGTGCTGTTTACAAACACAACTAGACACACACACACAAAACTGAGACTTATTTCTTCCATTTGAACTGTTAAGAAACTCAAACCTACAACTGTCTCAGGATGCAGTTCATCTGTCTGATATTAATGCAAAGATTTTCTTCTTTCACAGTTTTAAAGCATTTTATTTCTACTTCCAGTTTTGGCAGTATATAATTTGCCTTTCAGTGGTTTCAATGTGTTACAGCTCTCTGCTTCTTCAGCTAATACACTTCAGCTTCCAGCTCCAGTTTTACAGTTCAGCTTCCAAGTTTTCAAAACATTGCATTTAAGTTGATATCAGCTAAGCTATTTTTTCTGGGTTTTTTCTGTTTGTTTTTTTTTCAGCATTTATTCAGCAATTTCCTCAAGATTTCAGTCTCAAGTTTTGCTTCTACATTTCAGCTATTTTTTCAACCATATTCAGCCATTTATATTCATTGCTACAGCAATTTCCTTCAGCTCATGCATTCACACTGCATTTTCTGCATGAAATGCAATTTCTAGTCTAAGTTTCGTTTTGTTTAACTGAAAGTATTTGTTACTACTGAAATAAATCTCAGCTCCTGTGCTAATTTGTATCATTTGTGAACCTGAACTGCAACAACAATGGAAATGGGATTTGGATTAACAGCATATTTGATCCACCCAAAAGTGGCTGATTATGGAAAGGGTTGGCAGTGCCTGAGGGCCACACTGCATTAATCTTCACCACATTTGACCTGCAGTACCCTCACAGGTGAGTACAGTTGAATTTGTGTTACAAATAACAAATGTAACACAACTTTCTTTTGCCAGGCAAGTTTACATTGAAACAGAGACACTGATCAGCCATAACATTAAACCGGTAACTGGTTTTAATGTTGTGGCTGATTGGTGTGCAGTACATTTAGACACAAAATGGCTTCCTTTACAGTCTTAATTTCACAGTTCATAAATTCATGGTAGGTGAGTGACACAGAGGAGTTTCATGAATTTTCAAGTGAATCACATTATGTTAACATGTTGTCCGCACACTTCAGATTTTTGACTTTTACTGTTTTTATTTCTGGTTGTTTTTGACACACACTGGTTTTCTGGTCTGTCTGATTCAGTGTCTGAAACAGCTGAAGGAAAGTTATCACTGATGCAGCTGTAAGTAACCTTTGGTGAAAGCTCTTGGCTTTGTTTATTCAGTATTTCTTTTTCTTGCTAGCACTGCACTTTGTCCCTTGCTGTTGCCTGAAGCAGCCTAATCATCATTCAGTTTGGCAAGAGAGATTTTTACCTCAGAGCATATTTCCCCTTGTTCTTCTCTGGTTTCTAGAATAGCTGTTTTGTCTGTCAGTTTGTTTCATGCCCATTGGACAATTTTTTGTACATAATTTGTTTCACTAAGCAGTGTTAAATCTCTTTTTCGCCGAGTTCCCTTCTAACTTCTGTAATTAAACTGAGGCATCTTTCCATTCATAGATTTTCTTTAGGCTGAAGGCCAGCATTGACTATGACTTTTATTTTCATCTCTCTTTAAAGGCATATCACTTCATTCATAACTGTACATTCATAGCTGTTTGGAAAAGAAGAACATTTTTCTCATCTTTCAGTACAATAGGCTGTGAAACAGCCCTGAGCTGGGAGATGAGGTATCAGCTTAGCAATACGTCCGTGACAAAGCAGTGTCCATGGGAGTGAGGCCAGCTGGATGGTCCTGCTGTGCCACAGCGTCGTTCCAATGACAAATCATCGATCATCCTCCATCTCCAGCTGAGGGCCCGCTAGTGGAAGACAGGGTCAGGCCCATGCAAAAAGACCCATCAAAAGTGTCTTCGTTACCTTCTTGCAGAACAGTCCGTCTGTCTCTCTTTCATCCCCATATGCTCTTCAACGTCCGTCCTTCGTTTTGTTTGTTTGCCACACTCTACAACACTCACTACACCACATTATCACTCATCCACATATTACAAACGCCACAGAATTTTGCCCTTCGTAAACAATTCATGGTTATATATTAGTTGGTTAACTGGTTTATGAGATTGCTTTTGTAACTCTAATTCTGTGTGTGGCCTACAGTTTACATAAAGGTTATCCTTCCTGTCTTCCTGTCTGCTTCAGTTGATTTTGAAGGTGCCCTGTTATAGGTTTGGAACTGCAGGTGGATGTGTGCAAATGGAAAGACAATGTTCCTCAATCAAAATAACCTCTATGTGTGTAGACATAGAATTTAGAAGCAGACAATGGGACAGTTGCAAGAACAGATTCACTCTTAAGTGGCATGTACCAACAAACTGCCCCTGAAGATGGGGGGCATGTCCCCCTCACTTTTCAAAATCCTATCTCTGCCTCATTACTTTTATTGTTTTATGTTGATTTTCTTACAAAAATCTCTCTATAAATATCACCCTCTTATTGTCCAGCCACCAAAGTGCAGATAAGAGAGGAGAGGAGTTGACAAAAATGTTAATATTTTCATCTTAGTCAACTTCAGTTGTTATCATGCTTCACAGCAATAAGCTTAACATGTGGAGGTGAGTGGTGCGATGACTGCTTTGTGGACTTGCAGAAATTTACTCCCAGCGTAGATATAGAATCCCCTGTTAAAAAAACTTAAATTATAATTAAAATATTTTTAAAAAATTACATTTAATATTCTACCTCTAGAGGTTGCTTGAATGAAACACCAATCATAAATAAGGTAGTAAAAGACAGCTCCTCCTTGTAGAGATGAAAATACAACATTATTATTATATTTATCATCTCTATCATAGAAACTAAGAACTGGAATTTATATTTGCTAGATTTTATATTAAAAAAATGTGGAAAAAAATTATAAATTTTCTCTTTTCTTACATATATATAGTCCTAGTTGAAATTATATGGCACCCCTAACTTTAAATACAGAATTTAGAATATCTTTTAGAAATAAACGCAAAGTAACCAATTTTGCATAATCATAATAGTTACTAAAATGTCCAAAGTTCCTGAACAACAACAAAAAAATGCTTTCAAATAGTGAAATAAAAAATACAGACATAAAATGTACACTTGCCACAATTATCACCCCCTTTGATGATTTTAAATTAGTTCCTCAAACAAAATAAAAAAATAAGACTCATCTGTGCTTAATTTTCAGTGTTCACATGACCCGAATTAACCACTTATTGATGGTTTTACTGCATAAAAAACATCTGATTGTTGCCAGTTTCGGACAAGAGCTTTTTCTGAGAGCACCAGAAATGCTATTATCAAAACACATAACAATTCCAAAGGCTACAAGGCAATCGCCAAAGATCTTTAAATCCCCGTTTCAACAGTTCATAATGTTATCTAGAAGTGTCACAGTCATAAAACTGTTATGAAACTTCCAGGATGTGGTGCTAAGAAGAAACGAAGTGAAAGAAGTCTGCGTAGGTTGATGTGGATCATGGAAAAAACATCATGGGCAACATCATTGGCAAAGGCCAGAGAGGACACCACTATTGAAAGAAAGGCACAAAAAGGCAAGACTAATGTTTGAAAAAACTTCCATAGATAAGCCACAGTATTTCTGGGATAATCTTCTATGGACAGATGAAGCCAAAGTAGAGCTCTTGGGGAATCCAGTGCATCAGTTGGTTTATAGGCGACGAAATTAATCCCATAAGGAAAAAAACACCCTGCCTACAGTAAAACGTAGTGGAGGTTCTATCATTCTGTTGGGCTGCTTTGCTGCCTCTTTTACTGGAGGCATTGAACGTATCAAAGGAACAATGTAATCAGAGGATTACCTAGGCATTTTAGAGTGTTTCACAGTTTTGGGTCTTTCAGCAGGTCAATGACCCAAAGCACACATCCAGCATCAAAAAACAATAGTTGAAAAGGAAAAGATGGACTGTTTTAAACTGGCCAACAGTGAGTCCTGATCGAAATCCCATTGAAAACCTGTGGAGAGAGCTGAAATCTGCCGTTGCAAATAGGATTCTTGCAAACCTATACAAGCTTTAGCGCATAGCAGTGGAAGAGTGGCAAAAACTACAGGGGTGCCAATAATTTCAATCAGGACTATATAAATACATATATATGTATAATTTTAAATGTAGAATTTTTAGATTTTAGAATTTTTAGACGTGCAAAATCTTATTCTCCATCACACAATACAACCAGGGAGGCTTATGATTGGTCCCAAATTCATTCCGCAGCGGGACAACGAGCCTAAATATACAGCCAGAGTCATAAAGAACTATCTTCAGAGACAAGAAGAGCAAGAAGTCCTGCAACAGGTGGTCTGGCCCGCACAGAGCCCTGATGTCATCATGATGGAGTCAGATTGGGATTACATGAAGAGACAGAAGAATGTTAGACAGCCCAAATCCATAGAAGAACTGTGGCAAGATCTCCAACAACCTCCCAGCCAAGTAACTATCCTCATCAACAAGTGGCACTCACCAGGATGAAAGTAGTTATTTCCAAAAACTTTGTCTAGTCAAAATTGTTTATTTAATTGAACTAGGAACACTTGTACAAGCAAGCCTCACAGAAAAAAGGTAAGAGAGGTATAGGATAATAATATGAAAATGTTCTTGCCGGTCCATTAAGTTGTTGCATCATAAAATATGGTGTCATATTTATATAAGGTTAAGACCTTGGAAATTGTGTATAGATGCATCTCAGTATATAGAGAATCTCCTTGCTGGAATAAGTGAAATAATCGTAATTTAAAAAACCTGCTGTATGCACTATGTAATTGCCTTACCTCATATGGTGAGGCAAACAGCTGGTAGTCCACATGGATGGTGTTAGTGACTTGGAGGTGTCAGAAAGAGGAAAGAACAAAAATTGTGACCTGTGGGGTGTCAGTAGAGGAAAAGAGAAGAGGAAATGAAAATAAATAAATAAATTAAAAGGACATTGAAGAAACTTTGGTCACAATATGAGTAGAAAACGTGAATGACTTTGACATTTTGTGATCTTGGAGTATTAGCAGACCAGTATTCTAACTAGTAGGCTAACATGACCAGGATAAGCTATCAGCAAGACGTCCAGATTGACTACAAAAAGGGGAAGAACAAAAGAGTGCTGTTTTCTCCACAAATTCTTTCTTTTTCTTTTATCTAAACACCTCAATGTGTAGCCTATACCACGGCCACTAGTATGATAGCATGTTAACATTTGGTAATTAAAAAAAAAGGCAAATTGCAGCTCAGGGTGATTGGAATGTCATTATTTTTAAAATAATAAACCAAAGTAATTGACAAATTACAAGTTTGATCCGACGATGATGCAGGTATGTCTGTACCAGGTATGTCTGTACCAAATTTCATTGTAATTCATCTCAACAGTTGTTGAGACATTTCACCAAAAACCATAAATATGAGGAAGAGGAAAAGTCGGGATCAAAGTCAGAAGGATTCATCCTCTGGGGAACATGAATGTCCATACAAAAGTTCATGGGAATCCATCCAACAGTTGTGAGATATTTCAGATCAACATCACCACAAACCACAGCCTCAAAAATGACTATAAATTGAATCAACTCCCTATAAATCATTTTCAACAAGTGAAGCTTAGAAAGTAACACAGGGCTGCTGTATAGTATTAATTAGTTTTTGGCTAGTTGGACCTCATAAACCAGGCATATGTGTAATGATAATGTAATGATCTAAAATGTTTGACAATGCACACGACATTTAACCTTTTCAAGTTAATGTAAAAGTTCAGCCATAATAAATGTAATGTTGAATTTGAATATTTCACTTTCTGTAAATGTGACATTTACAATTGTGATTCAAGTATGTGAAAATTTTTTGATGATGTTAAGGAAAGTGTTGGAGAAAAAGATGCCCAGATCAGGGCCAGGGTGTATCTCTGGACCTCTCTTCCAACATTTAATTTCAGTGAAGGTGATGAGTTACTGGAGTCTCAAAAAGTTGTCTTGGACCATATTTTTAAAAACTTTAATATTTCCAAACAGCAATTATTATAGCAATCATTTTCTCAGATTAATCACAATATTTCTATTACTCACTGCAACCCCAAAGACGGGGTCTGATTATCATTAAAATCAATGTTAAAAGTTAAAATCAATGTTCAATACATTCTGGTCTATACTGTAACACACAGAGTATATTCTTAATATACCTTGGCATACAGAGCATATATTAATTATATTGTTAATACACCTTGGCACACAGAGTCTATTTCTTGGGATTTTACTACTACAAAAGATGTTTTTTCAACCTTTTAAGCCACATAATTTAAGGGAAATTTAAGTAGAATATTGCAAAGAGGTTGGTTGAGGGCAGAGAAGAAGAAAAAGAAGAGAGCAGTAGACCTTGTGGCCTGGCAGTGTCTGTGGAGATGACATGGTGAGACACAGCTGGTAACGGCACTGGCGAATTTGATAGTATGTAAAATAATGATTCATAGAAGGCTATTAATGTGGTCACATTTTGATAAACAACAGATTTTTTTCATTCTTCTTGGTTAAAGACTTTAGATGAAGCATGACTGTTAAGAGTATTGCATGTGTACATGCCGTTGCAAGATGCACGCACAGACATATGTACACATGCAGGCCTGTGTGTTAGGAGTCACACGTGCACACGCATGAGTTTCTGAATGGCTGATTGGTACTAATCACACATAGAGGCACATACAAACACACATGTGGGACTTTTAATAAATAATCACAGGAGTTTATGTATGTGCATATTGCCCTCTGTGATGCTTATCACCCCATTTACACACACATACACACATGCACGCACAGTCCCATTGTGCTTCAACTATCTGCTAACAACAGCACAGGAAATTAAAAAAAAAAAAACTACTCTCAGTGTCAATACTGTGTAACAGTCAATTAACACCATTATCTTTTACCCCCAAAATGAAATAACTGTGGGCGACAGCAACAGAGCTGGCAGTGGTGACCATCTTATGTAATATAAATTGAACCCTCAGAGGAGAGAAAACAAGGTTTCATTACAACTTGATTTATGACATCTAACATTTTTTTCTCAAACCAGAGTTCTCTCTTCCGTTACAAAGCCCAAAGAGCAGATAGTCAAAATGAATTACTCTAATGAAGCTGTTATTGTGATAGAATTTAAAAGAAAAAACCCCAGAGATGACAGACTGTATTTATGCTGAAAACTGTCAGTACAGCAGAACTCTTGAAAAAGATTTTTGACAAAAAATACATTCACATATTACACATTTACATATGAATAAAAAAATGGGGAAGAAATAGGCCTTCAATAATAATAAGTCAGGTGGTTGTGATTCATCGGTTCACGCAATTTCTTATCTATTTTTACCATTTCTATAAACACTCAACATTTTTACTGATCTCAAATCTACAAATAACAGAAATATTCCCTCCCATGGGACATGCAGTGTCAGTTCAGCTAAGCTCGGCCCCACACTTTTCTTCAATACATGATTTATGTTTTACCTAAAAACTTTTTTGTTCATCACCTGGGATGTGAAAACATCAGATTTACACACAGTCATAGAAAATAAAAGTTGGCTTGTTGGTCATAGATCAGTTATGAAATCCTGCCATACCAGAGCGTGTCTCTCTACTGGGCTGCTGACAGTGCGTAAAGTAGAGCTAAGAGTACTGGAGCAGCAAACAGAAACAAGTCACACTGCCCTGCCTTTTGTTATCCTTTTTTCTCTCTGACAAAAGCCATGTTCTTCGGGACACAATGCTGACACTATCAATGCACAGACCGCATACACATAACCACACCGACATCAATTCTTTAGCCACTGGTTTACACACATCTAGTGCCAAAGTTGTACCAAGGCTGACCTTGCTGACCTTACCTCTGTTGAACTCTCCTGTCCCTGCTGACGCCATTCTCCTGTCTCTTTTCTTTTTTTATGGTGACCAGCCTGTTTGAGCAGCAAGCAAATTGTGTTAGTATAAGGATCAATTTACTGTAAACTGTTTAACAGTGAAAGTGACTGCCTCCTCTGTGCCTCCTATCCCCACTCTTCAGGTTCCTCACTACAAACACATGTCAAGACTCACATTTATAAGGCAGCAGATTAAAGGCATAAATGTAAGGTAACATTTTTGTTATTTATTTATTTTTGTTACTTGAGTATTAACACAATCTCACACGTGTTAACCTGAGTGAATACAGTCACCTACCTTTCAGACAATATAGGTGAGGTATATTGCAATTAGCATATCTGGTGTATGGTGTCAGTCCCTTTTAGGCAGTTAGTAGGTTACTCCCAATAGGAAATCACTGTGCCATTATTTAGAATTGATCATCCGTATGTCTGTGCCACCTACCACTATGGCCAGTCAAGTCAGCTGCTGTGTCCCTTGGGAGGACTTGGAAGCTTAGCTCAGTGTCATGATAGGTGACCACTTGACAGACTATGCAGACAAGCTGAAGACAAAAGAACAAGACAAGCTCGATCAGAACATCACTGAGCTCATGGCGAATGCACTCACTCAAAGTTATAGCAACAAAGAAAAAAATATCCTTTGCCCAGGTAAAACTGAATGACCAAGACGTTGCTAGAGCACAAGGCTAAAACTTTAACCCAGAAAACTGCACAAACCTGCCAGCTATTAATGCTAAGTAGGCAAGACCTGGACGAAGCCAAAAACCGCATCACCCAATTGAAATTTGAGATCCAGAGAAAACTTGAGGATGAGGAAGAGGAGAGGAATACATCAGACTCAGAGAGGCCCGGTCAGAACTCAAACTGATGCAAGCTACCATGAAAAGTTGGCAAATGCAGCTAGGGAAGACCTAATAGAAAGACTCACACAAACTGAAAGACGCATTAGCAAGGCTGCCAGAGACAAGGACAAGAATGGCCACATGAAAGACCTAGAAAACCACCTGCAGGGATCCAGGAAGCAAGCAACGGAACTGAACGCGGAACTGGAGTGCACCAAAGACCAACTCCATGACCTTAGGCAAGAACATCAAGCCGACAAGGAGGAGACGAACATGTTGTAGAGTGAACGAATGCTATCGAACGACATGAAACATGAGTTTGTAATGGCTCACTGTAATGTGTATCTACAGGACAGCAACTGCTATCTAGAGAAGCTCAACCAAGAAACCCCTCAAGACAAAATTTATCAGAAAAAATTCCAGCCTTGAAGTGCGCAGCTTCCCAGCACCACTTGGCTGTAAAAGTTTACAACAAGCAGAGGACATCATCTGAGAAGCTAGCTAAAACAACAGCCAGCCTAAACGTTACTGCACAGAACCCAGACATGGTATAGGAGGGCCTACCCACTCAACCCAGAGGCGATGATTTAAGATGGGGACTATCCATATGTGTCTACACTCTTCCAGCCCAAGTGCAGCTAAGGAACCAGACAGACTGCTGAGAAAAACAGTGTTACTCTGATAATCCAAAACCAAAGCATCAGCAGGAACCTTCCAGTGACTGAAAATCTGGGCACATGTACGTGAACCTTTACCACTGGCTCCATCAGAACCAGCAGAAGCACATTTCATGTCTTAGACACAGCCCTTGATACTATGGCACTTCGAACAGACATTTGGCTCCTGGAATCAAACTACGGCACAGGAAGACAGATTTGGGATCATTCTGCTTTACTTGAAGCGGGATTATACCAACCAAAGATAAGCAATGGCACACAGCTGTAAGAGTCAAACATAACAGATGCACTGTTTGTGTTGCTGGTGTAAAATTCCAAGAGTTGTTCAACACTCTATAACAAATTACACCTGAGATACCATATGTCCAAAAGTCATCAAGTTTTCCTCTGGGCACTGATCCTTAGATGATAATATCAGCCAAAAGCATTTGTGCATTGGACCTCTGTTGGAAACACTGAGGCAGGAGGCGCTACTTTTTGGTTGTCCCAAACATGCCTCACATAGTGTACATCGGTGCAAACCTATTAGTTAGATTGGCTGCCCAATCTGGACACAAACCACAACATTCTATGGACAGCCCCCAGGGGACAAGCACCAACACCCGAAGTGGAAACCAATAACCTGCACTCTGGTCAGACCATTTCAGAGGCCTGTGCTGTGGCCAATGAACAAGAAGTAACAGTCCCAGCCTACACTAAAAGCATCACCTTTCACCTCAACATGAAGCCTGGCCAAACCTTAAATGACTCGCTGTTGTTGTTCCAACCATTCCAACAGCAAAACATGGCTTAATTTAGGGGGCTACACCATTACTGGAAGAGGCCTCCTATGCTGTGTACATCATTTCCAATAACATCACAGCTGCTGACATTGTCATCTGAAAAGCAACTCTTCTTGGATGGCTAATCAGCAAATCATCAAACTCCCAGTAATAGAACCCATCGCTCCATCCCTGTTACCAGTCCAACTTGATGGAGACACAGTGTTCATGGCTCCATCCCAAGCCACTGTATAGAGAGACCACAGAGTATGGAGACAACCTATACACACCCTGTCAGAGACTCGCTGGTGTGAGCCAACCCAACGTAGCTCCTACTCTCCCCCCGGCAGCTCCTGAGCAGCTGGGAAGCCAGGGCAGTAGTGCTGTAGCTAAATTTTAAGAAAGTAATGCCATAAGCACTTAATTCACTGCCCTTTCACAATATAACAGAGAAATCATATGCTAACTTTATTCCCTCCCAAATTGATCATCTTGTTGATATTGCTGCAGGCTCAATGAGAATGATACTGGACTCTACTGCCCTTCTAAAAAAGAAGATAAAAAAACAAAGGAGGTTAGCTCATTGGTTTAACTTTCAAACCCGCATATTAAAGCAAAACTACAGGAGACTTGAAAGGATATAGCTTTCTACCAAACTGGAAGAATCCAGCTTAGCCTGGCATGATAGTCTTAAAACATATAGGAAGGCCCTCTGTAATGCCAGGGCAGCCTATTACTCATCTTTAATAGAGGAAAATAAATACAACCCTGGGTTTCTTTTTTAGCACTGTAGCCAGGCTGACAGAAAGTCATAGCTCCATTGATCCATGTATTCCTATAGCTCTCAGTAGTTACGATTCATGAGCTTCTTTAAAGATAAAATTCCAACTATTAGAGACAAAATTCACCACCTCCTGCCATCAACCGGCACTACTTAATCTTCAAATCTAGTAACCTTAGAAACAGCTGTGAAACCTGATGTATACGTAGACAGTTTCTCTGCCATCGACCTTCGCCTAACTAACTTCAACAATGTCTTCATCTCAACCACCAACCTGTCTCTTAGACCCCATCCCAACTACGCTGCTTAAGGAAGTTTTACCCTTTGTTAGCACCTCTTTATTAGATATAATCAGTCTGTCTTTATTAACAGGCTATTACCGCAGTACTTTAAAATAGCTGTAATTTAACCTGTTCTTAAAAAGCCTACTCTTGATCCAGATGTTTAAGCCAACTATAGACCTATATATAATATTCCCTTTTCTCTCTGAGATCCTTGAGAAAGCTGTCGCTACCCAGTTTTTTTGACTTTCTACATAAAAATAGTTTATGTGAGGATTTTCAGTCAGGATTTAGAGTGCATCATAGCACAGAGACAGCACTGGTGAAAGTTACAAATGATCTTTTAATTGCATCAGACAAAGTACTTTTCTGCATCTTCTCAGATCTTAGTGCTGCATTTGACAGTATTGAACATCATTTACAGAGACTGGAACATTTAATTGGCATTAAAGGAATCGCTGCATAAACACTCAATAAATTTACATTGTTATGCTGATGATAGCCAATTGTATTTGTCAAAGAAGCCTAATGAAACCAATCAGTTAGCTAAACTTCAAGCATGCCTTAAGGACATAAAGACTTGGATGACCTGTAACTTTATGCTGTTAAACTCAGACAAAACTGAAGTTATTGTACTTGTCCCCGAAGACCTCAGAGACTCATTATCTAATGATATACTTACTGTAGATGGCATTGCCCTGGCCTCCAGCACCACTGTTAGGAATCTCTGAGTTATCTTTGATCAGGATATGTCCTTTAACCCCCACATAAAACAAACTTCAAGGACTGCCTTTTTTCACCTACGTAACATTGTAAAAATTAGGCACATCCTGTCTCAAAGAGATGCTGAAAAACTATAACATGCTTTGTTACTTCTAGGCTGGATTATTGTAATTTCTTATTATCAGGCTGTCCAACCAAATCTTTAAATTACTCTCCAGTTGATGCAGAATGCTGCAGCGTGAGTACTGACAGGAACTAAGAAAAGAAATCATGTTTCTCCTGTGTTAGCTTCTCTCCCTTGGCTCCCTGTAAAATCCAGAATAAAATTTAAAATCCTTCCTCTCACCTACAAAGCCCTTAATGGTCAGGCACCATCATATCTTAAAGAGCTCAAAGTACCCTATTAACCCACTGCATTCCCAGGACGCAAGCTTACTTGTGGTTCCTACAGTCTCCAAAAGTAGAAACGGAGGCAGAGCCTTCAGTCATCAGGCTCCTCTACTTTGGAACCATCTTCTAGTTTGAGTCCAAGCGGCAGACACCCTCTCCAAACGTAAGAGTAGGCTTATAACCTTCCTTTTTGATGAAGCTGGCTCAGGCTTGTCTTGAACCATCCCCTAGTTATGCTGCTATAGGCCTAGACTGCCAGTTGACTTCCCATGATGCACAAGCTCTTCTCTCCTCCTCTCACTCTCCATCTGTACACATATCCATCAGTGCTCATTACTAACTTAACTTCTTCTCTCTCCCATAGCTTTGTGCTTTTTCATTTCTCTTCTCTCTCCTCCTGTCGCTTTTTGCAGGTATCTCTGCCTCTGGTGCTGAAGAGTCTGGATCTGTCACTGCAATCCACCTATACCCACATGATCCTGTTCAATACCCACTGCATCAATTATTATGATTATCATTGTTATTGTTATATTTAGTCTTGTTAGTATTATAATTAGCCCTCTTATTTTAATTATCAGTTTTATTATTAGTCTCATTATTATTATACATCTTTATGTAGTACCTGTATTGTGCTATGTTCTCTTTCCTCCCACCTGCCCCCCCATCTCTCCTTCTCTCTCTATCTCTCTCTTTTTCTCTCTCAACCCAGCCGGTCGAGGCAGACAGCCACCATGAGCCGGGTTCTGTTCAAGGTTTCTGCCTGTTAAAAGGGAGTTTTTCCTAGACTTTCCTGTGATTTGTGATTTGGTGCTATATAAATAAAAATTAAACTGAATTTAATTGAACCTACACATGATGTTACACAGCAGACTCAGTTCAAGAGGACCAACCACAACTACCAAAGCCAGACTCAGATTGGAAAGAACCCTGTGCAGGATTCAAGGCTCCAATATAGGAAGTTATACAGAACGCTGATGCCATAGAAAACAAGACCAAAGAGAGCTACATAGGCCCAGATGACATCAAACCTCAATCCAGTTGTATTCAAGCCATGCACAATATCAAAGCACCCTCAAACCTTTCAAACCTGCTGCCTTAGACTATGTAAGTACTCTTAACAGTTAATCGAAAAACGACTTGGATGTTGCCTGTCCGTTGAGCAAACTTCTCAAAAAGGAGACCCCATTCCAATGGTTGGATGACCAGGAAAACACAGTGAAACACCTGAGGCGGCTCCTGTTCTCTGCCCCTTGTCTAGCCCACCCTTACACAAACAACAAATTCCATCTGGAAGCTGGATTCTCAGACTGTCTGAGTGCAGGCCTATAAAACAACTATCTATGTTCCCAAGATGAGCTGTCCACAGCAAAGTTTTAACCAAGCCCTACAGAATCTGAACTCACCATTATTTTGATGAAACCATCTGCCAGGGTATGATCACTGCCTACGTCGATGGATGCTCATAACATTAGTACATCATTCAAATGTGAGATGAGCTTGTCATGGCATGTGACATGCAAGTGGAAAAAGGTACGAGGCCACTCACATCTCCCAGGCCCTGACAAAGGCTATGATGACCAAAATGATGCACTGACTAAAGCAGTGGCCCTGCATAGTGATCCCAAGGAGTTTCAACCCACCCAGCCTGCTCACACTGTCCATGTGGTCACCCACAACCATGTACTCTGGATGTACCCCCGCCTGCATCTGACCTCTTGCATCTCTCTCCTCAATTTTCAAATTTCAACATCCTTCAAGATCCAGCACTTGCTGCATCTCCACGATGGCATGCTACTCTCTATGCCCCTGATGACCATACTTTGCCAAAGCTTGTGGTTCCTCAGTGCCAAAAGGGGGTAATGCTAATGTATGCCCATGATACACCATGTGCTTGCCACTATGACACCAAGGCCATGTAAGATGCTTTCAGCCAATTAGCATACTGGCCCAGCATGCAACAGGATAGGACGGAATACGCTCGAGAGTAACTGGTCTATTGCAAGTTTCAATCACTTTTCCATGGTTAGATTTGCAAATTGATTGGGTTTGAGATCAAAAAGTGGAAGCGAAAAGTGGAAACAAAGTAATCCCTCACTGTTGTGTTTGACTCCAACAAATGGGTGGAATGCCTAGTTACATCCAGCAGCACAGCTCAAACCATGGCATACCTGCTCATGAACCATATCTTCTCCAGATTTTGGCCTACCAGGGAGGTTTAACTCTGACAGAAGCACTCACTTCACAGCTGAGATCATGTAAGAAATCTGGACGCTCCTGGGCATCAAATTACATCTTGATGTGTCCTACTTGATGCCAATTGGAATGTGGCAATCCAACAGTATTGAACATGCTGTAAAAGTGTGTATTCTCCAACCAAAAAGATTGGAATGTCAAACTGCCCTTTGTAATCATGGCCATCAGGGCCACTATGCACAAGTCCACAGGCGTGCCAACCTTCGAATCGATGACAGGGTAACCAACCTACACAATTCACCAGTACCTGGAAAACCTTCATCATCACAGGACTGCTTTTACCTTTGCACAGCAGAACCTACAAAAGAGTGCAGAAGCCAGAAAATCCTATTATGATCAGAGGGCCTCCCAGGGAGAACTCCAAATGCGGACCAAGATATGGCACCACAACTTTGTGCAGCCAAATAGGATAACAAATGATGCACCCCACTGCTTCTCAAAAAAAACCCCACCTGCCCCACTGGTCGGGACCCTATGAAATTGTGGATAAACTCTCCCCTTTGGCATCAATTTTACCAGAGAACAACAACAGCCAGTCTTCAAATAGATCCATCAAAACCAAATCAAGTGGCACCAAACCAAAGCTCACTGCAGCACACAACCAAATATTTATCCAGCACCATCACAGGGCCAACTCTGTATAGGTGCATTTCACAAAGGGCTGTGACAGCATTAAATCTTCATATGATATCCTGTAACTCTTACATTTTCAGGGCCAATTAGAAGAACTCCAAAAAGTGTCCAATTTATCCCAAGCTCACTGTTCTTTCTACAACTAACTGACCTGTGACTCCTGTTGTATCTGCACCCAGGGTAGCACAGACCAAGGGTCTAATTCAGCCAGCTAATCAAATGGGTTTCTGTTGCTCATTAAAAGCCCTCATCTACCATGCAGTGTCTAGCTGCTAACCTTTGAGACTGGCCCTGCGTGAGAGGCACGCTCATTTGTATACAGGGCATGTAATGGAAAATGTTAAAGGGCAACCAACAGCACTTGGATGGTAGTGAATGGAGGGGTAGGGAAGGGTTTAGAAACAAGAAGTGTCATTATCCATAAGTGTTTTTCCTCCCTGGGCAAATTAGCCTCCAAATGTAATTGTGTCAGACATTTAAGTCCTGTCAAGGGCAGGTTAAGCATGGAAACTTCCTATTCAGCTCTCTTTGGTGCACCAGATGAATGTTTAAAAGCTTTTACTACTCTCTATTACTCAACAATATACTAAAAGAATACTTGTACATTCATTTGTGACACCTAATGGTGATGCCGCTCCCCTCATTATACTGTGGAGTGCTAATTGTGGAGAAAATATGAATATGCTGAATATTAACTGTGGTGACATTAAATTGCATTTACTGTGATTTTTCAACATTGCTATTTAATGCAGCTGTTATGTATCCTAATCAATGTAGAAACTGCAGGGTGTTCGCAGAGGGATTTTGTACTATTGTTCATGGTGATAGGGTTTTGTGATTGCTGTCTCTGCAAGCAAATGTTTATTGCAAGAAACAATTACCTTACATATTGTCTGTGTCTACGATGCTCCCTGTGATGAATTACAGAACTAAAATTTCTAGTCTGTGTCATGAATGGAAACTAATGGCTGTCTGGAAGGGGCCGCAACACTCAACAACGCTGTCTATTCTGTCTTGGAAAATGGTCAGCAGTAGCATCTATGGCAATGTTGGTCAGTTATTGAACTTACAATTACTCATTATAACTCACCGTAAATAACGTTACTATAGTAAATACTCAATCGTAGCAGTAATTAATTACATTACTCTTCACGTTACCTCACACCTGAGGTCCATCAAACATTCCAACCCCACCAAAGCCACCAGACCCACACCTCACATATGTTGTACATAGTGCACGTGGAAGAAGAAAACAAAGAGTCTCAGGACAACATGCAGCCAGCCTATGGTTTGGAGGCATTTTTTGACCATCAGCAGCTAGCTTAGCCCAGGTAACCACATGCAACATTTAAGAGATCTCATCCTCACAGTGATGGTGTAGGGTTCACACAGCCTCCAAATCTTAACAACTGTAGTGATTTCCTGAAAACACAAGAGTCTCAGGACAACATGCAGCCAGCCTATGGTTTGGAGGCATTTTTTGACCATCAGCAGCTAGCTTAGCCCAGGTAACTGCATGCAACATTTAAGAGATCTCATCCTCACAGTGATGGTGTAGGGTTCACACAGCCTCCAAATCTTAACAACTGTAGTGATTTCCTGAATGTAACATTATGACATGTCTACACAGGAGGCTTTTCAGTTGTGCTTTTTTATTTGTCTGTGTTATATGTGTCTGACAGAACAGATACCCTCCTATTATAATCACATGTTAATAATGCACACCATCTACATGTGGGGACATATCTGCCTATAGAAACACTGGGCCAACTGAGCCAAATGCATGTCCACTGTCCATCTTGCTGTACGTGTCCATTTTGGAGTTTTACTGTCCCTTAACAGGTCCTGGACTAGTCTCTGCACCAGCGTCAGCATCACTGAGAGGTGTTGGTTGGCAGGCTAATCAAGTTAGACAGAAACCAGAAGCCACTGAGTTCACACATCAAAATCAAATTGATAACCGCTGCCATCCAACAGACATTAAGACAGCTAACAAGAAGTAACTCCAACATTTCGAAATACCAAAGGGTTTCTGGGATTAGAAACTGTATCGTAATTACTGAATTCCAAATTGTAAGCCCTTACACTACTTGTTACTGGAACAATTTATCCAATTACTATAACAAGCAGCTCAATAATTTTCAATAACATTCCAATGCTGTATGTTCTTTTAAAATTTGACTCAGAGGGTCACACTAATTTAACCAATACATCACTACTGTCCTTCATCAGTTCTCTCTTTTGCAGAATTGGACTGTCGGTCCAAATGTTGAGTGGATGGCAGAGGTTTGTCTGCAAGGATTTGTGGTGTCACTTTGTGGCATCGGTGCACCATTAGCCACCCACTTCTGGAAAATAATGGTGAACTCCTGATATGAGAAGCACACTGTCCGTGGTCCACTCCAATCTCTTCCCCTCAGGGCAGCCGTACTGCATGATAGATTCTCAGGTCTCCGCTGCTATCTCATTACAAATCCCTCCCATGAATAGAGATGTGACACATCTCTATTCTGTGGCTTTGCATTACGGCTGATTCGCAGGACTGGGGGTTTAAATCAACCCAAAGGAAGCGGGAAACAGGGATATAACTCAGCCGCAATGTCTCCCTCAGCCCATATATGTGACATCCATTGAGAGGTCAGCAAGGAAGTAAAGAGGATAAAAGAGAGGATATTGTATATGGAGCACAAGATGGAATGTCTCTTTTATACACTGGCTAAATCAGAATTCCTTATTTACTATGGCTACCATGCAGTCAGGGAGGAGGTGGGTGCAGGATGTGTGGGCTGATCATCAAAAAGGGGGATTTTCAAGCAGGGCCACACCCAGGCAAAATTGTATTAACCTCTTCTGGGCTACTTTAGCTGATACTGATAACTAAGCAAGCCTTTTATGATCAGAGCACAACAAGCTGGAGTGAATGCCAATAATGCAAATCACTGCCTGAAAGAAGAATTAAAGCTGACTTAAACAAGACAAGGCTCTACACTTACATTTATTTTTAGGGACACTGGTGCCCCTAAATGAAAAAAAATAAGGTGCACAGTTATTTATTTAAAAAGTACAAATCTGTACAGTCCTGGTTGAAATTACTGGCACCCCTGAATATTAAGTACAGAATTTAGAATGTTTTCAGAAATAAATGCAAATTAACTTTTAAATTTTGTATAATCAGAGTATTTAATAAAATGTAGAAAATGTAACCAATGAATGATGGTTTTACTGCATAAAAAGCAGCTGTTTCCAGTTTCTTTTTCACAATGGCGAAGACAGGAGAGTTGTGTGAGAGCATCAGAAATGCTGTCATCAAAAAACATAACATTCCAAAGGCTACATGGCAATTTCCAAAGATCTTGAAATCCCTGTTTCAAAAGTTTGTAATGGTATCAATAAGTTTCACAGTCATAAAACTGTTAAGACACTTCCAGGACGTGGCGTTAAGAAGAAATTCAATGAGAGAAGTCTGCGAAGGTTGATGCAGATAGTGGAAAAAACACCACGCAAGAAATCTAAAGAGGTTCAGGCTGACCTGGAGCAAGCTGTAGTGATGGTTTAAGCCCGTACCATGCACTACACACTAAACCCAGGCTCCATGGGTGAGGGCCACAGAGGACACCACTATTGAAAGAAAGGCACAAAAAGGCAAGACTAATGTTTGCAAAAACTTTCATGCATAAGCCACAGTCTTCTCTCTCCAAAGGTTCTGCAACCAAATATAAGTGAAGGGTGCCAATAATTGTGTCTGGGGTATTTTGACTATAAAAAATTGGTATTCTGAATTCTGTACTTTTTATAATCATTTTATTTATAGAGCACATTTAAAACCAAATGTTGATCAATGCACTTTAGAGAAAGCTGAGGCTTTGAGGCTATGTTACTTGATTGTTGATTACAATCAAATAAAAACATAGGTAAAGAAGAAAAAACTGTGTGACCAGTCATGTCTTCATGATGACTATTCTAAGGCAAAGGAAAAGAGAGAGAACTTTTTAGATGGGTTTTAAATATAGAAATGAAGAAGATTTTAACTGGGAGTGTGGAATGAATTGTAGTGATTGGTTCACAGATCTGAGGGGTCTAAAGGTTAAATATGGGAAAGGAGTTCAAGGATGCAATCTGGTGCTGCCCATTCAGTGCTTTGAAAACAAATAAAAGAATCTTCTAATCAGTTATGCACATCACTGGTAACCGATGGAGAGAGGCCAGTACAGGGAAGATGTGATGTCTCTTCTTGGTTCTGCTACATTTTGAACCAGCTGGAGGTGAGATAAGGCTGACTGACTGATTCCTCCATAGAAAGAATTGCTGTTGTTGAAATTTGAAGAAACAAAAGCATGAACTATGGTCTCCAATTCTTTAATGGACAGGAATTAATTAATTTTGTCATCAATCTAAGAAAGAAGAGGCCAATGCTCGCAACGGTAAGTGTATTAAGTATGTGTATATAGTACTGTATTACATTTATTAACACATTTTTTATTTATAACACAGACAGTTCGATACCGTTTGAAAGCCACTGCAACATTGGAAAAAGAGAAAAGTGAGGTCAAGGATTTTTTTTCTCATCTGAATCTTTCACTGTAGATCATGCCATTATTCTGCTATGAACAGAGTCACGATGCAGTGTGGCTTTGATAATGACATTAAGTCAATTTATTTATAGAGCACATTTAAAAACAACAAACTTTGACCAAAGTGCTTTACAGAGAGATTAAATTATGGGATTATTTGATTGATGATTACTTTCAGGGGTTAAAGTGAGATTTGGCAGATGGGGGAACTCGATCCGGTGAAGTGAGGGGGTGGGGGGAATGCACGAATCATGGATCAGACAGTGTTATCTGAATATTTAACTCTGTTTCATAGCTGATTTTAATTGTTTTGATTTGATTTGATTAGAGAGAAAGAAGGAAAGAAAGGCCAGTTGCTCCCACAGAGGACTCTTGAACTCTCTGAAGTTCCGGATCAGGGCGGCTGTGGCTCAGGTGGTAGAGTGGGTCGTCCACTAATCCGAAGGCTGGTACTTTGATCCCCGGCTCCTCCAGTCCAAATGCAAAGTGTCCTTGGGCAAGATACTGAACCCCAAATTACCCCCAATGTATCATCGGTGTGTGTGTGTGTGTGTGTGTGTGTAGAAAGCACTGTATGCATAGAAAAGAGCGCTGTATGAATGTGTGTGTGAATGGGTGAATGTCGCAATAGTATAAAGTACTATATACTAAAGTGCTATATAAGTGCAGTCTATTTACCATGTTACCATCATGCCTGAGGCCCTCCTGCCAGGGGACCCAACACCAACACGCTGGGAAAACCGAGCCATTGCACAGATGTGACAAAGCCAAACCTTGCATCAGACAGGGCTTGAGCCCCCAGGCCAAACCATGAACTTGAAGCTCAGTGACACCACCTGGTGCTGAGGCCTCAGTCCACCATCCCACCAATGTGGTGGGCCATCAGGATTTGTCCTGGTCTGCCCAATGGCCTGTCCACCTATGAATGAGAATGGAAAGAGGATGTGTGTTGAGTGTGGGGGCAGGGCTGTGGGGTTACAACACTTTCTCCTAAGTGAGTATCTCGATGTCATCAGCAGGAAAGAACGCCTAGCTGCAGCACAAGAAAAATGAACTGGTATTGACAATAATGTATGAACCTGCCAATCAGATTTATTTCGACCTTCTTATTAATTGAAGTTGCCCACTTTAGCCCCATATCACAATAAGATAAAAACAGACAAGTAAAAGGAAATAACTAAATTAATAAAGTGTAGAATATCTGTGAACTATATAACTATAAAATCATAAACACAACACGATTGCACAGAGAACAAATGAAATACAAACAAATAAAATAATAATATTATAATATATAATAATAATATATATATAGTCATGATGACTATTAAAAGACTAAAGAAAAGAGATGGGTCTTTAGAATGGTTTTAAAGATATCAGTGGAGGGGGAAGATCTAATAGTTAGTGGCAAACTACTCCACAATTTAGGGCCAACAACGGAAAATACTCGATCACCTTTGGATTCTAACTGGGTGCTTGGAATGGATAGCAGTGATAGATCAGCAGATGTGAAGTGTCTGGAGGTGGAATGGGGGCGAGCAGTTTGGTGATATAACCTGGTACTGGTCAATGCAGTGCTTTAAAAGCACCTGAAAGAATCTTAAAATCAATTATGTACTTCACTGGTAACCAGTGAAGACCCAGTGAAGATAAAGTCTCTCTTCTAAGTACCAGTAAGTGCTCTCGTTGCTGCATTTTCAATCAGCCACAGGTGAGATAGGGCTGTCGGACTGATTCCTACATAGAGAAAATTGCAATGGTTGAGGTGAGAGGAAATAAAAGCCTCAACCTTAGTCTCTAAATCTTTAATGGACAGGGATGATTTTAATTTAACAACAGCTCTAAGATGAAAGAAGCTAGTGCTGACAACTGAGTTGATTTGTTTATAAAATTTTAAACCAGAATCAAAGATAACACTGAGATTCTTGCGTGGGACTTTACATTCAATGGCAGAAGCCCAAGAGCAGTGATTGTTGTTGAGGAGTTGTCTGCAAGGCCGAAGATAAGGACCTCCTTTTTATTCTGGTTTACCTGAGGAAAGCCCTTTTGCCATCCAGGACTTTCCATCATCAGTGCAAATCAGAAGGGAGTTAACACTTCATTGATCACAAGGTTTCGGCAGGAGGTACAGCTCGGTGTGGTCAGTAAATATTATATTTTCTGAAAATGGATATATACAGGGAAACTAAAGTAGGGCCTAATATAGAATCTTTTGGTACTCCACAGGAGATGGGTGCAGAGGAAGACTACACACTGAAGGGCCTGTCTCTGAATGCTGATAACTTAAGGCAGTCCAAAAGGATGGAGTAATTGCTGGTCAAAAGCAGCAGAGCTATAAAATAACTAAAATAGTGTTTCCAGAGCATTTCCTGAGTCAAAAGACAAGAACAAATCATTTGTCATCCTCAGGGGAGTGCTATGGTGCATCCTAAGACCTGACTGAAACTTGTCCAGTATGCTGAATTTGTCCAAGAAGGAGATGAGTTGAGAGAAAACTTTTTTCAAGAATCTTGGATAAAAACAAGAGCTTTGAGATTGGTTGGTAATTATTAGGAACAGACGGCTCTAGGTTAGGTTTTTTGGTCAGCCGGTATATGACAGCATGTTTAAAGCAAGATGGGACATAGCCATTGACCAGGGAGCTATTAATTATTGATTAAATACTAGGTCCAACAGTGTTCATCCCTTCTTTAAGTAGAGTTTAGGGAATAATGTCTAAGGGACATGTACTGGGTTCCAAAGAGAAGAGAGACAACGATTCTTTTGTGTTTTTCTCCCATTTTTCAATATAATTGCCTCCAGAAAGCATTGCACAAGATCCTTAGTAGATCCTTAGTAGGGAAGTTTTATAGATAACAAAAGTTAATTTATCGTTAATCACTAATTTCATGGATATCTCCATCCCTTTGAATGCACGTAAGTTGGAGAATAAAATTTCTTTGTCAGAGTAGCTGGTGGAGGGGGTTATAGTTACCAAAGCCAAGTGTAAGATGTGTAGTGCACCTGAGGGTTTGTGTGAGGAAGTGGTAGTGGCAGCTGCCACAGCCACGCAGGCCCTCAGCAGCCAGGCGAAGGTAGGGGGCGGAGGCTCCTGCTATTGCTCAGGCCTAAGGCACAGATTTGAAGGCACTGTTACAAGCCGGGGTGGATACAGAGGATCTGAAGCTGGTCTTCCACCTGAGAGAGGTGGCGGTTGAAACAAAACCCTGTGAGGTTGAGCTTATTCATCTTTGCATAAGGGCCTTGGAGCTGGATAGACCTTTTCAGCCTTATGCTAAAAGTAAAAAAAAAAAAAAAAACATCTTTTCCCTTATCAATCTACACTTAATAAGCCATAATGACAAAGTGAAAAAGAATTTTTGAAATTTTTGCAGATTTATTGAAAAGGAAAAAACTGAAATATCCCATTAACGTAAGTATTTACACCATTTACTATGACAATTGAAATTTAGCTCAGGTTCCTCCCATTTTCATCTCTGTGACTGGAGGTCCTCTTTGGACCTCTGGAAAGGCACACACCTGTCTATATAAGGTGACAATGCTTAAAAAAAAAAAATTCAGTGACCAGCTTTGTTTTAAATTAATTTGTTTTTTAGAAATAAGTATTTCACACCAAATGTTCATCATCAATCATGTAAACAACTTAATTACAAGCTTCTGGACCATTGTTCAGAGAAGTTTGTTTCTGCTGTCCATAAATGTTTTGTTCCAGATGTAAAACCGAACTTCTCCTAATATTGTTTTAAAGTAAAACCAAAAGTTTGAAAAAGCAAATATACCTGTCTTTTGTTGAAGTAACACTTAAATGTTCCAAATATCAGAGGATTTCCTGGTAAAGAGCTCCTGGTATTCCTGCAGCTGTGATGTTTCAAGAATAGAACTCATCTGGCTACAATAGTCAAAATTTTGTTAGTACTGTAGTAACAGTAATAACATTACCTAACTGTTCTTCTTTGATGATTATTTACTGATCCAGACCCTGATTTGTAAGGTAATCAGATATTAATTGTAGTTTATTATTCTTACTTTTCTTGAATATTGCCCATCTGGCCTTCTACTCTTAAAAAAATTAATATAGGACAAATTTCCATATTATGACTCATAGCACGAATGGTCAGATAATATTACTTTTACTCTGCAGAGGAGACTCTATTTCCTATCATCACATTAAGATCATATATGCATTTTGTCGACATAGCAACAATTCACCTTAGTATTTGATTCATGGGGATGTTACAGGATATGTGGAAAGGAAAGACATGGCAGGACAACCTTGAAGCAGCTTTATGAGTACGAAGCAAACCATTGTATACTGGTTTGTGATAAATACGAAAAAAAAAAAATAGCTTGTATATTAGTCAGAGCGCATCTGTTGCTGCAGCCAGAAAAAAAAGTTACTAAAAAAATTTAGGAGATAGAATTAGAATAATTTATATATATAATTTATATATATATATATATATATATATATATATTTATACATATATATATATATATATATATATATATATAAACACATACACATGTATACATACACGTACAGTATTTATGTATATGTACAACATGAAATTATTCTATATCTTCAGTATTCAACATCTATTGTTGATGTCATATTGTCAGGTTACATGACCTCCTCAAGATAACAAAGCCTTTCTCAGTACAGTATATCATGTTGCTCACTTCATATGTTCATAAGGTAGTTTTTTTGAACAATGATCTAATATCGTTGTTTATTCAATATTTATGTTCTTTAGCTGCCTTAATGAACACCATTTCCCCTAAGCCCTAGAGCTTCACTGTCATGGCTCTGGAGAAGAGGCAAGTCCATGAATGAGTTGAGTCACAGCTAACTTAGACATGTCTGTAATAACAGCAGGACAGAGAGGAATGAATGCCCTAGATGTTTTTAGACAGGATAGATTACAGCTACAAAAGTGAAAAAAGACTTTAGAAGAGAGCCTTGGTGAGCTTTATACAAAACCAAGTTACAGTGACGCAAGTACCTATGCTACCATGCATGTTGTTGATGAGAGCACTAGTTTTTTCTGTGCTCACAAAGTACACAATGATTAACTTTTGCTAAGATCACAAGGGTTTCAATTTCTTATAGCTACTGCTGTAGCGGAATCTTAGAATGTCTTAAAATATAGAAAGTAAACTGTAGGAACAGGCTTCATTTTTTCAGGAAAACAGATGAAAGAAATGTTGAATTAGAGATTGCATTGAATCACATAAGCTGGTGGAACAGAGGCTAACCTGGATGTGACATCATGACTTTGGTTCTATATAGGTCCCAGAGGGCCAAGTAACAAACATTAACCTTTTTTTTTTTTTTTTTTTTTTAAACTTCTGCATAGGAACTCAAAAAGTTTTGTGAGAGTCTGCAAAAGTAGTTGTCCTTTTTTTTCTTCCCATATATATTTTCCCCCTTTTCCCTCCTGGGGCTCCATAGGTTGAAGCTTATATGGGAAACAACTATAAACATGGATGGAAAAGTTTGGAATAATAATAAATGATAGATTTTTAAAAAAAAGAAACTTCTGCATGACACCATCTCTTTAGCCCTTTTCAGACATAGAACAACTAACAGTCTTTTTTCAGATAGGATTATCATGGAAAGAGCCATGGTTTTCATGCAATATCTGGCATGTAGCATGCAGATCTAGACAGTACAGGGAGTTAAATATAATAGATAAGACCAGGCTTTGTTTACTGGAACGTGGCGGATAAATATGGGTGTTCTTTGTGTTAAGGAAATTTTCTTCTTATGTTATTGCTATACAGGACACTTTCCAACACAATTACATTTTTTTACTGAGCTGAGGAAATCACAAAGACACATGAGAAACATCAGCAGACAACTAGATGAAAAACTGCAGAGAAACACATGCCACTACGCGCTAACAATGGAGACTCCATATGGCATCATGGCTACTTGCATTCTGCAGAGCAACCAAAGAAAAAGGTGGAAGATCGAGAGAGCCACATGGCCAAGTGTTCTCCAACACTTCGACAAAGAGCACTGGACACAACATTTTCACATCAAGTAGAAAGCACGTTTGAATATACGCGTAACTTGTGGAAGATGCCCTGAAGCGAAATACTACTTGATGGCAAAAATGCAATTGAACCTCGGCGGACACTGGCTATCGCATTGTGGTGGCGTGATTGTCGGTGTGACAAGTACCAGCTACGTTACCAAACATGCTCCTTAAAGGTTTTATTAGCCTGCCCAAAAGAGAGCATCTTCAACAGACTTTGGAAAGATAAGCTGACCGTGGCAATCCATTGTGTGCTGGTCCTATGGGTGGGACTGGCATCCCACAACTGCTCCAAATGAAGATCACACAGCTTATTTAATGGGAAAGGATGTCATTCAATTGTGACGCAGGCTATTGTGGCTCACAAATTCTGCTAAGTTCTTGCAATTGTTGTTATGTAAAACAGTATTTTGTTAATGTGTTTTTCAACAAGGTGGGAGTGAGTATTTGCATTACTTTCGTTTCTTTCAGCTTAACTGACATTTGATGTATTTTGGGTGGCTTGGTCACATGCATAATGCCAGAGTGTTGGCTAATTTCCTATAGTACACAATGCCTGAAGAGCACAATGGGTATTTTCTCCCCCATAAGGTATGTCATGTAAGATTCTTATTCTTGACAAATATTCAGTGGCTATCAGTGGCTGCCTACTTGATTCTAATGTTAATTATTACTCTCTCTCTCCTCACAGTTGTCCATTGCTATTGATGGTGTGCGTGCATCTCATCTTAGACTCTGCCTATTCCTTAACAGTGGCTGATGAAATGATTCATCGTTCATCACCACCTCACCCAGGAACAGCGCAACAACTACAGTCTAAGCTCTGCACAAGTGTTGGCTGAGACATCTAAAGGGTTGCTGAAGATACCTACTTCCCAGTGATGCAGATATAGAACTCATGCCTGACATTGTTGCATCCTGCGCAATGTGTGTGAACTTAACACTTTCTTATTGGACTAGAACATAGGACCTCGTGAAAGGCCTCAGAAGCCTGACACAGATTTACATCAGGGAAAAATATCACACACCACACAAACCATTTGTTTGGCCAGGACATTTTCTATGAAAATAAATTTTTTACAGTGATATTGTTGAAAATGACAGAGTGGGTTACAATACATAATATAACTTTGTTTTAAAAAGTTTGCTATATTGAACAAAAATCTCTTTCATCTCAGAATGACAATCTAGCACAATAAATTACATCAGTATTAGTAAATGCGAAGATATGTGATATATGCTGTTTGTACTTTGTTTTGCTGTAAAATAACATGTTTGTATTGAAAGCATTTCAGAAGTATGTATGTAACATAACACTGTTATGTCAAGAAAATGACAGAAATGAACGCACTGTTATACATCACTTGAGATGTAATTGTTTCAGTTAAGTACAGCTGCAGAAAAAAATGAGAAGATAGTTAAGAGGGTTTTTTTTTTTTTTAATTGAACTAGACTTCAAACAGTATAGACACTCTACCTTGATAGTGCCCAGCTTATAAAAAACTGTATTTTAGTTGTGCAAATGATACTTTTATATGCTATATGGTAAGGTGCTGGATTGTAGAATAACTACACACTGGAGTGTGTAGTTATTCTATTTTAATATCCAAGAACAATATTAACAGCATGAGATGAGCCACAGGTCTGTTATGTAATAATTTAGAGTCAAATACATACATATGTTGCAGTACAAGGTAAACGTGCGTGGAACGTGTCAAAAAAGTTGTCAAATCAGGGCTGGTTCTAACCATTTTGGTGCCTATGACATGAACTTGCCCTGATGCAGATTGAGAGGGGGCTTATTAGCATGCATCTGAAAATATGTATTACAGGAAAATATATGATATACATATATTACAAAAAGAAATAATATATATTATACTTTAATATATATTATTAAAGTATAATACTTTTCAGAAATCATTATACTTTTCAGAAATCACCTGTCGATCTAACAGTTTGGCTAGTTCTATGACATCTCCTGTTTAGCTATTGTGGCTATCACTGTGTAGACTAATACCTACTCTTTTTAAAGACACATAACACACAAACAATCCCTGCATATCTGAAGATTTATCTGGGAAAAAAACAACCTGAATGAACAACTGTTGTGTTTAGCTTGAAGGTTAATTCTTGACCTTGGAAATGCTAATTTGACAAAATGTTTTAGGTCTACTTACCACTGTTGCTCACTAGCAGAGTGTTCAGCCACATCTAAAAGCCTCTGAAGAAAAAAGTAAGTGGACCTTGAGTTAAGTTTTTTCAAACTAAACAGACAGACAGAACAAACAAAAACAACAACTATAAATAAAATACTGTCATAGTCCACACATATCAACAAATAACCATATACTCTCCATATGGTGGTCTCTCTGCAAGCTGTTTGATGACGCTCCACTACCACCTCTACTATTAATACATTGTAACACCTATGTCATATCAATTACCCATCTTCGGAGACACTACTTAACATTCTAACTGAATTAGTTTAGTTAGAAGAAAAAAGTTATTTTATAACTTTTTATATACCTTGCTAATGTTGCTGAGAGGGTAGAAACTAGTTACAGTAAACCATTTGTGATGGTGAGATGCCTCAATATTGCTACTGCAACACCACTAGCTAATGTATTTGTGGATACATTCTAAATTCAATGCCTCTTATAAACCTGCTATTGCATACATGCACAGATTTGATGTAATCCTTTTTTTTTTTGGCTGTTAATTGCATGGAATATAAAGCTATTGTCTTTTTTAGACACAAAGCTGAAGTCATCCTATATATGCAGTCTGGGATTTTTCTCTAACTTGTCACCAGATGAATCTGATGGAGATTCGGCTGGATTGTAAAGTGTGTTTTTGGAAAGTGCCAACACTTTATTCTTTTTCTCTGTCCTTATGTGTTTGACTTTTTCTTAAAACTTCACAACAAATGCAACTTGAATAGTAGCCATCAACTCCTCCAAGCTGCACCTCAAAATATATTGTATTTGGCCAAACAACATCTTTTGTCATTGCCTTCCCAAAATGTTAGAAATAATCATTAAAAAATTACTCATCTGACTGTTTTCTGATTGTGATCATGGTAAAAAAAAAACCAACATCAACTGCAGAAAACAGTAGTTTCCAATTTTAAAGTCATGCTTTGTTGAGCCATCCATCCCAACTTCTTCCCTACAACATTTGTGGCTCTATGACAAGGTCACACTTCCTCCACCTTTTTGCTCCTGAAATCAAGACTCATAATTCACATGGCGACCAGAAGTCCTTGTCAGGTAAAAGTAAACATAGGTTGTATTAGGTATCTCAACAATTACTTGATGGACTGCAGTGAAATTCAAGGTCCCTAGATGATCAATTCTGATGATTACGTGATCCTCTGACTTTTCATCTAGCAGGTCAAAATTTCCCAAGACTTTGGCTTATGCCTAAATGCCTGCAGAACCAGTGACTTACCCATCAGCCATTTACTTAGCATTCAACACATCACAGGTGATTAGACTGCCTGCTAGGTTTATAGGTAGTGGTTTAATGTGATGCCCCTTCCCACGCTGTTTAGGGCTCCTTGTGTGTGTGTTTTTTCTGTGGAGGCCACTCTCACTGAAGCTCCAACCTCAACAAGACCCTCAAAATTGGTTTTATAAACATGAAATCATTATCTACTGAACAAGACCCTCAAAATTGGTTTTATAAACATGAAATCATTATCTACTGAAGCCTTATTGATGAATGATTTGATTCTTAAGCATAATATGGATATGATTGGTTTATGTGACACGTCTTGAACCAAATATTTTCTTTCCATTACATGAAGCTTCCTCACCAGTATACCGATGTCCATATTACTCAGGCTACTAAACAAGGAGGGGGTGTTGCCTTAATCTACAAGTTTATTTTCAATTTAACCTTCAAACTGTACAGAACACCCACATGACCCTCACTATCCCCAGATAGTCTGTTGTAATACATTTTGAGACTATATCTTTGGAATCATTGTCTAAGTTGGTGTTGGCTTTGAAACCTACCACCTTCCTCCTCAACCATATATCAGGTAAACTCTCTAAAGATCTTTGACCAGTTTTGAGACATCCAGTGCTGAATATTGTCAATTTCTCATTGACTACTGGCACTACAGCACTAGCTTTAAAACTGCTTTGGTTAAACTGTTTCTGAAGAAACCAAACCTTATCTTGGGTCTCTTAATAATCATCTTCTCTAACCTTCCAGTCTTTTGAAAAGTGCTAGTAGGAATTATGTCTCAGCAGCTTTCCGCCCATATATCTAATACTAATCTTTTTGAAACTTTTCAATCTGCCTTCAGGGCCTGTCACTCCATTAAAACTGCACTTGGTAAAGTGATAAATGATCTTCTGCTTACTGTGGATTCAGATTCCACCTCTCTGCTTCTCTTACTCAATCTCAGGCTTTTGATATCACAGATTACAACATACTCCAAGAAAACCAATGTGGCATCTGAGGCCTGGCCTTCACATGTCTTATTTATCTGAATGGAACAGACTGTATTTCCTTTCTTCCTTTTCTGATGTGGAATATTGAGTAACCCAGGGCTCTGTTCTTGGCCCTCTGCTTTTATCTCTTATTTCACCTTTTGGCCAAATTATTTGCAGTCATGGTAGTAATTTTCACTGTTACACTGATGATACTCAGCTGTATATACCTGTAAAAGCTGATGACCCTTCTCAAATTGTGAAATTATAGGTCTGTTTGTCTGCTGTGAAAAGCTGGATGTCACAAAATGTCCGGCTCCTAAATTCAGGTAAAAGTGAGATGCTGGTCATTTGCCCGGCCCAACATAGAAGGCATGAATTTTAGCTAAATCCAGAAAGTTTGACCACATTACACCAATTTCAGTTTCCCTTCACTGGTTCCCTATCCATGTCAGATCAGACTTTAAGGTGCTTCTAATGACATACAAAATCATAAATGGGCAGGCCCCTTCATATCTGTCTGATCTCCTTAAACCTTATTTTCCATCCAACTTAAAACTCACCTTTATGCCTTAACTTCCAGTTAGTGTTTTAATTATTGATTACTTGAGGCCTCGTACCGTTACCATTCTCCTGCCAGTGGGTCAGTCTCAGTCTCAATGAATCTATTAAACCTAGTAAGTACAGAGTCCATGGGGTCCTGCTGATGACATTACTGTATACTTTCTGAAAACCACTGGAAAGACATCAGTTAATGGGGTTGGAAACTGTGGTTGACAACGCACATTTGACGAGCGTGACACTCATGCATTAGTGCGATATGTAAGGAAAAACAGTGGAGAAACTCTTCCTCAGGTGACTGAGCATGTCAATGCAGGACGTGATCAGACTGTGTCAGTAAGAACAGTCCGTCAACAATTACACACAGAGGGATATTATAGTAGGGTTCCTGTGCATAAACCGGTCATTACAGAGTTGACAGTGAATGCAAATTTGAGAGTTCAGTGGTGCAGAAACCATAGGCACTGGTCTAGAGAAATGTGGAAAAAAGTGATATGGTCAGATGAGTCATCCTTCACCATATTCTCGGCAAGCGGGTGTGTGCACGTGTGGCATACACTAAGAGAAAGGTAAAGGCCTGACTACTTGACCCCTACAGTGAGGGAATCCGGTGGCTCTGTGATGCTGTGGGGGTATTTTGCTGGTATGGTTGGGGTCCACTTGTCCTCTTAGAGGGAAGGTTCATTTTAAATCAATACAAAGTTGTTCTGAGTGATCACCTTTATCCTATGATGAAAGTATAACCCAGTACAGTTCAACAGAACCACAAATTACAGCTTCCAAAATGACCATTAAAATAAATCAATATCCTCTTAAACAGGTTCAATAAAAGCTGAACATTATAGTTCTCATGAAGGGAGGATTTATTGCAGGCCTGTTGTATTATACTGCATTCGTTTTTTATCTAAGTGTACCTACCTTCCTAATCAATTGGTAGTGTAGATTAATTTAATCACTGGGTGTCATAGTAACCTTTTCCCTAAACTGGAGAATCAGTGTTTTTACTGGAGAACTTGGCTTAAAACTTAAAATAGGTATGGCACAATATTTGAAACAATTTAATGTTATTTTAAGCCATTTTTTCTCACTCATATATGGCCATTAAAGGAAAGAGAAAATATACTCAAAAGCCAAATAACAATGTTAGATGACACATGGTGTAACGTTACATTACCACAACAGCAGCGGTGCATAAATGACTTGTTCCTCCTGTTAATAATCTCAATGTATCATGCTTGGGTTCAGAAAAAAAGTAAAACAAAATGGTGCTGTCTTGCTGTAGCTGTGTCTTAAACAAAGCGGCCCGGGATGCTTTCGCTTCCAGTGACCATACATAACTTTTGTACTGCTCTACTATATATCGGCTTGGTTAAGTGATTAAGCCATTTCCAATTTGCTGAGTTTTGGTCTATGTCTACAATACTCCCACACTTTAGATGACCCTGTGAGAGATTTTGTAGTTGCAGCTTGTTTTCCAGGGAAGATATGCACTGTCTTCTTCTCCTAAGAGTATTTTTAAAATTGAGATGTCATTTAGTTCATTGAAATTTGAAATTAGAGATTTGAATATGTTAAAGTAAATGCTCCTTATTTCACTGAATGATTTACATTTTAGGAGGAAGTGCATCTCTGTCTCAACCTCAGTTATCTTCACAGAAGAGTGAATTGTAAAATTAATAAATTGTTATAGCCTGCAACAGAACTATGTGAACATATTGAATTCAGTGACAGTGTCTACCCCTGCATTCACCAAGACTGCTAATTGATAGTGCTCTGTTTAAGAATGCAGGTCTGGCAGTGGTTGAAATCCTCAGCATGCTGATCTCTACCTCAGGATGTGTTGGCATGCAGGACTGGCAGAGTAAACCAAGATTAATCGGTAAATGTGACCTGCAAGCCAGGAGGGAAGGAGACAGCACCTTACACAGGGACAGGGTCGACATCATTTGTGTTATTTTTAGAGGGGACGGTATACACAGAAGATTGTCAAGACAGCTCAGTTAGCCTTTCCCTATCAATTTCCAATTTTTGTAAGCCACTGTCAGTGTATTTGGGGCAGATTCAATTCAATTGAATTTTATTTATATAGCGCCAAAATATTCCACAACAGAGGTTACCTCAGGGCACTTTTCATGTAGAGCAGGTCTAGACCGTATTCTTTATAGTTATATTTACAGAGACTCAACATTCCCACATGAGCATGACCTTTGCGAAAAGAAAAACTCCCTTTTAACAGGTAGAGACCTTGAACAGAACCTGGCTCGTGGTGGGCGGCCGTCTGCCCCAACCGGCTGGGTTAAGAGAGAAAGAGAGCAAGAGAGAGAGCAAAAGAGAGAGAGAGAGAGAGAGGGAGAAAAGGATGGGGTGGGGTGCATAGCACACTAAACGTATAACATAAAGATGTGTAACAATAATCAGACTAATAATAAAACTAATAATTATAATATAGGGTGAATTTAGTAAGAATAAAATTAATTATAATTATACATATTATTATAATTAATAATAACAGATGATAAATATAATATTTGAAGCAGTGGGTGTTGAGCAGGATCATGGGGGCAGTAGGTGGTTTGCAAGTCACAGTTCCAGATTTTCTAGCACCAGGGGCAGAAATACCTGCAGAAAGCGACAGGAAGACAGAGGAGAGAGATGAGAAAGCACAAAACTATGGGAGAGAGAAGAAGCCAAGTTAGTAACGAGCATTGATGGGATATTAATGCCTGCAGATGGAGAGGAAGAGGAAGAGAGAGGAGCTCGGTGCATCATGGGAAGTCAACTGGCAGTCTAGGCCTATAGCAGCATAACTAGGGGATGGTTCAAGCCAAGCCTGAGCCAGTCCTGACTATAAGCTTTATCAGAAAGGAAGGTTCTAAGCCTACTCTTAAATGTGGAGAGGGTGTCTGCCTCCCGGACCAAAACTGGAAGATGGTCCACAGTAGAGGGGCCTGAAGACTGAAGGCTCAGCCTCCCATTCTACTTTTGGAGACTGTAGGAACCACAAGCAAGCCCTCGTTCTGGGAGCGCAGTTTTCTTCTGGGGTAATAGGGTACTATGAGATCTTTCAGATATGATGGTGCCTGACCATTAAGGGCTTTGTAGGTGAGGGGGAGGATTTTAAATTCTATTCTGAATTTTACAGGAAGCCAATGGAGAGAAGCTAACACAGGAGAAATGTGATCTTTTTTCCTAGTTCCTGTCAGTAATCACGCTTCAGCACTTTGGATCAGCTGGAGAGAATTTAAAGATTTGATGGGTAAGCCTGATAATAAGGAATTACAATAATCCAGCCTTGAAGTAACAAAAGCATGGACTAGTTTTTCAGCATTAGATCTGATCAAAAGAGGGGAGAAACAAGAAAAGGGTCAAATACTATCATGACACACATTAAATAAACACAGGCTGTGAAATTTCATGCAGACTCTAACTTAAAATGCAAAATTCATTTAGACATTTAAACTGGTGGTAGAATTACATCAATGACAAGTTTTTTTTCCACATGAAGAGTTTTCTTAAACTATGTTGTTTTGGGTCAGATCAGAGCAAATTTAAAAATGATGTTCCATTTTTCTGCCCTTTATTGGTCCCCTGTTCATCATGCGTTGTCAGTAGTTGTTTTCATTGCAGTGTGTGCTGTGTGTGGATGCAGGTGTCAACCAAAGTTCAGTAGCTGGTTAGTAACCAAAGGCTGTATGTATGAAGGCAAGAAATAGCTGTAATATTTTCAATTTTGAAGCAAATGAATGCGTAATTGTAAATTGTCCCTTGTTACTTGAATACCCAGTGATGACTTTGAATACTAGCATTGAAATTACTCTGAAAATCATTTATCTGAATTTATGTGGTTGAATTTCCCTCTTTAAGATTTAGTACTTAATTTCAAATTGTCCAAAACTGACCAGTATTTTAAAAAATATCCTGAGGTTTGCCAAATTCTGATCTAAAAGTTCAAATCCACTCAAAGTTGTGAAATTCAGACACCAAAATTCAAGGTGAAGAATTCAAATCTAAACACCAGGTCTACCATGAGGAGGCAATCAAACCTGAATGAAATTGTAGTCTAGACACTTGTTCATATGACCCAGATGTCCTATCTGCAGGGGTTAAAGTGGGCTGGAATGATCTGGAACGGTGTTCCAGCGACTTCAAATAATATATAATATATAATATACAGTACAATATTATAATTCTAAGCCACTTCATTTTTCATGTGCTGCAGCCTGGTGTTCCTTCAAGCTGATGCCATTGAGATACTTACTCAACAAATCAGAAAGTAATGTCACCCAACAGCTCCGCGCACACGCTCAACACACATCCTTTTACCATTGTCATCCATAATTGGGTTGGCCATCGGGCATACCGGGACCGCTGCATCGGTGGGCTGATGGACTAGCGTGTTGGTGTGAAGGAGGAAGTATTCTTGGCTTCCCAGATGTTCAAGTTTGAATGCTATGTAATGCAAATCTTAAGATGGATATATCTACTAACAATCTGTAAAAAGTTTCATGCTTACTAAGTAAAGTGATGTTGACAAAATCTCCAGTTAATCACATATCCTTTGCAGTAAGGCAAGAAGTTATAAGAGTGTATACTGCATTTTCAACTTACACTAATCATTCCTGAAGCAAGGAATCAGAGAAAATCTGAGGTTTTCTGTCATCATTGGGATGTAAAATAAACAGATGCCTAATATTCAGTAACGAATCAATGAGTATCAAGACCAAGATGTTTCTTTTTCTCATCCCTGGGTGTGTAAAACCTGGAAGTAAAACCTCATTTGGGCTAAAGAATTAAGGGATCAAAAAAAGGTGGCAAGACCATTATTTATGGAGTGCTGGGTTTTAGGGACATGTGGCACATGTTTACATGTACATGACGAATGTAATGTTTCTACATATGCAGCATGTTACAAATACACATATATATCTAATGTATGGCATTATATCATAATTTTCTTAAAACCACAATGAAATACATATTTTTCTTATATTAACAGTCGATGAAATGACTATGTGCATTGTAAAAGATGGCACCTTTAGTGACAAACCCAAAGATCTCCTCTCAGCTCTACAGAGCTTTGCAACCTCTTTTAGCTCACTGTGATGGTTTTAAGGCCAATAAACTCAGCTTCTGTGAGCCCCATTTCCATCTGCAGCTGCTGTTTTTTTAAGTGAACAAGCTCTGAAAAGCTACCGTCCACTACCAGATCAGCATCAAACAACAGGCAGACACAGTTAGAGACCAGCTGGTGAACATAATGGAGCATTTAGCAGCTAAAGAGCCAGATAATTTTCATAGTTGTAGGAGTTGGTGGAGGCCAAAACACAGCTAAAAGATCTAAAAGACAATTAATTTCGTATTTCCATTCATCAGGCAGCCACAAACAGCACTCCAAATGAATGATAATGTGGCTCTGTTGGATGTGGAAATAAGAAATTGTGATATGGGATTTAGGTAATATGTCAGTGTGGTTTCCGCTACCTTGCAAGTTTAAAGTCCTCACAATTCTTGAGCTGACTGAGGTCTTCTGGATAAGAGGCAAACTGTTTAAAAGCAAGTCTAAAGCAAGTCAAGTTGTCCCTCAGTTATCACCTCAGGACCCATCAGATACACAATGACCTGATGACTGAGTATCTTTACAGAACTGATCTTTAAAGCTGCATTAATTGGCAGTCAGGGTAGCAGAAAAAGCTTTAAACAAAAAACACTGACATATTATCACTTAATAAAGCTGATATTATAATTTGGAGCTTTTTTTGTTTGGGTTTACCTGATGAATGGAAGTCGGATATTCACAAAACTGTTAATGAAACAGTGTCAAAAAACTGTCAAAACATCATTATATAAAGTTGTATGGCATTGTACGGATAACATAACAGCTTCCTCAGTGTTGACGGTCCAGGTCTCCATTCCCTTAAAGGTCAGCACTGTCAGTATGGTTTGAAGATGGTCAAATGTGCAAATTCAAATCAGAATTCACCAACCTTGTACACAATGCAAAAATTGTGTTGCAAAATGCAAATCCACTAATTGCAATAATTCTATCAAAATTCTATCAAAATGACACACTGTCACAAACTGCACTTCCTGAAGAAATATTATCCAATTTCTGGAAAATACGAAGAAACCGTTTTCAGAGAAAAGCAGACAGAAAGGTCTTTGTTTGAGGGATACATCCAGTCAAACTGATGTCAAACTGACTCAGTAGCAAAAACACATTAAAAGTTAAAGATAGAAGCCAAAGCTTATAGATCACAATGTAAAAGTGAACCATCACATAACCTGACAATTTACTATGAAATTTAGGAGCTACACTGTTCCTGTAAAACAGGGTAGGCTCACTGTTAAAATCATTAAAAAACAAAAGCAGCATGTGTATACGTTCAGTATACCTTCAGTATAGCATAGAAGCATAGCATAGAAGTGCTAGTTAATGACTGATATGCTGTACTCTGTTAATGTTAGCGCCACAGGTTTTTGAACCCATCTGATCAGACTTACTTTGATCGGTATCACCGTTAACACAACATTTAACCATGACCACCTCAAAATCCACAAAACCAACCTGAAAACCCTGGCCGCAGCTGCTACACTATGATTGGCTAGTCTGCGTTCAGGGGGCAGGGCTTAGCAAAGGGTCAGTTGTTTTCAGTCTAAAATGGTGCTCTTTAAATGCTATTGAATGCTATATAAATGCAAAATTGTTGCTAAAACGCTTTGCAGACTACAGCTCAATGTGTCAACTGTCACTGAATCCTACTTGAAAAAAAAAAAACCTGCTTAAGGTGAAGCTTTTTCACACTGTTTCAAACACGTTGAACTGTTGTTGCTGCTTGAACGTTTTTTTTGTTTGGGTTTACCTGATGAATGGAAGTCGGATATTCACAAAACTGTTAATGAAACAGTGTCAAAAAACTGTCAAAACATCATTATATAAAGTTGTATGGCATTGTACGGATAACATAACAGCTTCCTCAGTGTTGACGGTCCAGGTCTCCATTCCCTTAAAGGTCAGCACTGTCAGTATGGTTTGAAGATGGTCAAATGTGCAAATTCAAATCAGAATTCACCAACCTTGTACACAATGCAAAAATTGTGTTGCAAAATGCAAATCCACTAATTGCAATAATTCTATCAAAATTCTATCAAAATGACACACTGTCACAAACTGCACTTCCTGAAGAAATATTATCCAATTTCTGGAAAATACGAAGAAACCGTTTTCAGAGAAAAGCAGACAGAAAGGTCTTTGTTTGAGGGATACATCCAGTCAAACTGATGTCAAACTGACTCAGTAGCAAAAACACATTAAAAAGTTAAAGATAGAAGCCAAAGCTTATAGATCACAATGTAAAAGTGAACCATCACATAACCTGACAATTTACTATGAAATTTAGGAGCTACACTGTTCCTGTAAAACAGGGTAGGCTCACTGTTAAAATCATTAAAAAACAAAAGCAGCATGTGTATACGTTCAGTATACCTTCAGTATAGCATAGAAGCATAGCATAGAAGTGCTAGTTAATGACTGATATGCTGTACTCTGTTAATGTTAGCGCCACAGGTTTTTGAACCCATCTGATCAGACTTACTTTGATCGGTATCACCGTTAACACAACATTTAACCATGACCACCTCAAAATCCACAAAACCAACCTGAAAACCCTGGCCGCAGCTGCTACACTATGATTGGCTAGTCTGCGTTCAGGGGGCAGGGCTTCGCAAAGGGTCAGTTGTTTTCAGTCTAAAATGGTGCTCTTTAAATGCTATTGAATGCTATATAAATGCAAAATTGTTGCTAAAACGCTTTGCAGACTACAGCTCAATGTGTCAACTGTCACTGAATCCTACTTGAAAAAAAAAAAACCTGCTTAAGGTGAAGCTTTTTCACACTGTTTCAAACACGTTGAACTGTTGTTGCTGCTTGAACGTTTCTTTTTTGTTTGTATTATATTGTGGCAATATGGCTGAAACAAAATGGGGTGCTATTCTGGAAATTCAAGTATGCAAGGCTTTAACTTGCAGTGCAGGTAGGGTGATGCCTTTTAAATGATCACTTATATTGGACACAAATTGAACAATTAAAATACAAAAATAAAAATAATACTGAAATAAAAATAATAAAAAACCTCTGTTTTGGTCTATTTGTTGATTATCTTATAATACAACAGTATATACAGCTGTTCCTGGCATTTCTCTCTTCTCTCTCCCCCTCTGCCACCACGTTCTTCTTTCTCCCCCATTTCTCTCCTCTCAACCCAATCGGTCAAGGCAGACGGCCGCCCACCCTGAGTCTGGTTCTGTCAGAGTTGTCTTCCTGTTAAAAGGGAGTTTTTCCTCTCCAATGTCGCCAAGTGCTTGCTCATGGTGGAATTGTTGGGTTTTTCTCTATGGCTCTGTAAGGTCTTTATCTTACTCTGTAAAGTCCCTTGAGATAATGTGTGTTATGATTTGACGCTATTTAAATAAAACTGAAATGAATTTAATTATTTTTATTCAGATATACTGTATATTGTAATGGAATATATACAGTGATACTGTGTCCAGAATATGGACAACTGGTATGTTTGAGAATATACTGAAAATATGTTTTACATATTATAACATATTGGTACTGTACATCATCATATCTAATGATATGGAAAACATGTTTTCTTTGTATAGGAGAGGTTGTTTTAACTATTCTGTATAACTAGTATAATGCTATTTAACAACTTGCTGTTTTGTAATTTCTGGACGGGGTTTAATGCTATGTATCTGCTATGTTTTCTGACAGTACTGTTGATATATAATTTCTTTAAAATAACGTGACTGAACAATACACCTGTGTCTACTTAAGTGAGTAATTAATCACACAGACAAGACAGTCTGAGGCAGAAACAGTAATGTGAGCAAGGGTCATAACATAATTTAACATATCGTAACGTAACATAAAAGAAAATAAAAAATTTTATAGCATTAAAGCAATTAGCATTTATGTATGACAGGAAAAAAAAGAAAATTTGTTGAAATTTCTTTCTTTTCATCCCTGAGCAAGGGGAGGAGAATTGGCAATGTGATTTACATCCATGAAGTGTTTCATAAAAGATGAGCAAGGGTAAGTAAGGGTAAGAGTGACACTAGTGTGGTGTCAGTTGGTACACACTATCAGCATTTGAGGTGTATAAAAATAAACTCTTCCCGAGGCCTACAGACAGGCAATGTGGGCTCAGCTGCAGTGCTCTGGGGACAAAATGCCATCTACGACAGGCCACTCTAACAACAACAGACTGGCTGCTATCACCATCTCTCGCACAAAAATTCCACTTTTTCTGCCAAATTGGCACAAAAGTCAGCCAGGCACAACAGATGTCTGAGTCACTGGTGTTTGACTTTTACAGCATGTAAGTGAAATGTGGCGTTGTGACCTGAAAAACCATGGAATTTTATAGAAATCATGTTTAATATGGTAATCATTGCTCATGAATTTTAATCTTCCTAGAGATGACTCTTGGGAAATGCAGAGGCTGACACAGCACTCCAGAACTCTATATGTGGAGTCCCCTTATACAGTCAGGGATTGTCTCTGGCGGTGACCCATGCTCTGTGCTCAGCTACCCCCTGACTCTGCTAAAGGCTGGTATGAAGGACCGCCCACAAACACGCTTATCACACACAACACTATGCTAATTGTAAAGAGGGAAAACAAGTTGTGTGTGTTTAACATCAACCAAATATGACACATACATTATATGAGGCTAACGGAAATCCAAAAGGATGAGCATCCTATGGTCTAATTTATGAAACAGAAATATTTTAGGATTCAGAAATTCTCCCACAAGTCCTTTCTCCTTCTCTGTGTCATACACATGTGCATGTACAAACACAACTGCCCTTTAAATCACGACTCAGACATTTTTATAAAGTGGGTCTGTTAAAATTGTACACCCGCCCATTGTTATTCTTTGCATTACATGTTCATTTTGCGTGTTGGACAGAGGTATTAAGGACATTCTGTAAATACCCTATTAAAGCTGCACTGGTCAATATTTTTATATTAACAATGGCAAAAATGATTGTGTAGTGTGAAAGGGTACACTTGTAGTAACAAACCAACAGAAAATCTGTTCAAACTCATCCAACTCTAGAGAACATAGTGAAGCATTTTGCAGCTAAGGAGCCAGATATTTTTCTCATGACTCCAAATAAATGTTAATGTTAATGTTCTTTGTCTTATGGATGTGTAAATGGGCAACTGTTTGCTATCATGTTAACAATATCAATTTTATTGGGTGATTAAAATGCTAGTGTGTTTACAGCTTGTTGCACTGACCCCAAAGTGGCCAAAATAATAAATGCAGGTTTGAAAGTACTAGTGCTCAAAATTTTACTTTAAAGCAGATGTAATCTATATTTTTAAAATAACAATGTATCAAGTGACAATGGGAAAACAATATGTGATTATCTGGTGGTGATGATGCTACAAAGAAGTATCAGCTGAACTTGGGGAGTTTCAGGGCATTGTTTATCTGTCCAGCCCACAACTTTACTGTTGTGGATTACTCTCACTGATCTTAGCTCAGCTCTTTTCAGTAAGGGTGCATGGTTTTGTCGAGAAAGTTTGTGTGAATTTAACATAATGTTTCACATCTTATCTCCCACCAACAGTCAGCCGTTCTCTTTTAACAATGACAAGAATCTTTTTTTTTACCTTTATCATGACTGTGATTTTTCCCCTACCGTTTATTCAAACAATTGTAGCTGTTAATTCAACTAGTGTGTGATGGCTTCACCCTGGCTTACACCCTGATTTGTCCCCGCACTTTCACTTTTAATTTACAAGCAACTTTCATGTAATTAAACAGCAACACAATTGATTTTACATTTTAGGTTTATTAGTTTTTTGACATACATAATGACTAAATGAAACATGCACATGTAGCTAATTTTGTATTGTCGATATTTATGTTCTTTAAGTTGTATTAATATGATTTTCTTTTTCTTGAGTTGCTTTTCTTTTGGTCTGTGGCTAGCCTTCAAAGAAAAATATTGGACTTACGCTATAAGCAGTTTTGAATACCTTCACCTGGGCAACAGACTGTACCAAGTGCCTGCTAAACAAGGGGAGGTAGAATAAGTGTCTAGTTTTAGTATAGTTAACTTCAAAAGTTTACTTGCCACTTTCATTTTGTTTCTTTGTATATAATTGATATTAATTTGCTACCAAACTGTCTGTCTAGTGCTTATTTGTAGTTGATTTAGTTATTGTGTTTTGTCCATACCTTGTACGTATTATTGGTTTGGCCAGCCAATATATTAACTCACTGAGCATTTTATTAGGAACACCTGTACACCTGCTTATTCATGTATTTATCCAATTAGCCAATCATGTGGAAACAGTCCAGTGCATAAAATCCTGCAGATGCAGGTCAGCAGCTTCAGTTAACGTTCACATCAAACATCCGAATGATGAATAAATGTGATCTCAGCAACTTTAACTGTGGCATGATTGTTGGTGCCAGACGAGCTGGTTTGAGTTTTTCAGAAATACCACAGCCTATCTGAGTATTGTTTCTGATAATGCATCATGTCAAAAAGCAAAAGTTTTCCAGAATCTCAAAGCAGTGTAAATTTCATTAATGAAACTTATGCCGAAAAATATATGTTGATGACTTTGTTCTTTTCACAATGAAAACAAGACTAAAAGTAAATAAAAAGTAACATTTGAAAACGAGAATTATAACGAAATTTATTCAATTTTTCATCAACAAATAAAAACTAAACGATACAGTGAAAGACATGGACATGTTTTAATGCAAAGTCCTATTCAAGTGCCTGCATCTGTGGGACCACACACTATATCTCCTGATTAGCAAAAGAGTTCCCTCTGCTGTTCTGAAGATGATTTAGCCACTTGACCTGTTGCACTACTATTAAGAACATCTTGTCTCTGTCACTAATGTTATCTGACGTTACTTGTTTTAGGAAAAAACAGATTCGTGAACTAAATTCATCTACAATCCACAAAGATTTAGACACAAGGTGGAAACAAAACAGCTGAAACAAACTATGAAAACATGCAGGCACAACAACATTTATAAAAAGATAAGCTAATGTAACTATCAAGGGCTGTGGATGCGGAGGTAACATTAACATTACTTTCAGTCAGCTGTCTTTAGAATTGCTATCAGGAGGAGTAAGTAAATTCCAGGAATAATGTTGGCATTTCATCTAAATCGTCTTCTACATGTTCACTAAGCAAAAATCAAAGTATTGATATCATGAGACTGTATAGCATCTCAAACTAAACCAAAAAATGTACAGTATTTTAGTGAACAATTGAATGAATCCAGCTTCTGAATGACACACTACTCTGCAGTGAACAGCACAGAGAGCTAGGTTACCAGGAACAACTAAGGTGAGTCAATCTGTACTGACATTGACACCTTGCAAGACACACTTGTAAGCACGGTAATTCTACACAAAGATGGTGACAGCTGTAGCCTGAAAATGCACTGAACATAAATATTTAAATTGTATGACAAAAATGAGACCAACATGTCACTGATGAAAACTAGACTAAAATGTCTTTGTTACTTTCAGTCTAGTTTTAGTCAACAAAAACTAGACTGAGAGTAACAAAATCAAGTGACTAAAATCTGACTAAAACTAATACACATTTTTGTCAAAAGACTTCAGACTAAAACTAAATCAAAAACAGCCACCAAAATTAACACCCTCTCAAAGGAATGTTTGCAACATTCTGCTGAATAAATGCAATGAAGAACTGAGGCTGTTTGCAGAACAAAAGGAGGCCCAGCCAAGTTTTAGTATGGTGTTCCTAATAAAGTGCTTGGTAAGTGTATGTTCTCCCCTCAGTGTTATTCAGGCAGGTCAGTTTCATACTCAAAACCACCTCTGTGGTAGTTCCCGCTACAGTAGATGTCTCCAGGACCACATTTTGCCATGATGACACACACACACACACACACACACACACACACACACACACACACACACACACACACATACACACAGGGATTCACAAGGTGAAAAAAATTAATAAGATATATCAGTCTTTGGAAACACATACAATACTTTTCAGTATTTTACATTCATTATTGGTTTCGGTCTGCACATTGGATGTGGCGAGGTGAAAAATACAACATATTGGCAACCTTATTCTTTGGCTGTCTGGGTCCATACGTTCTTGGCTTGTAAACCTCTACAGCCAATCAAGGTTGCCTAGCCCTTGGGTTGTGTTTGTTTCATGTTAGCAATTTTTGTGTTTCCAGTCAAAATTGACCAACCCATTACAACTGTTTACAAATCTATCATAAGAGATAATTAGGCCAATGTTGTGTTAGATCTTTTTATTAACATTATTTCTAAAGCATATAACAAGTTTTTCACTATATACAACTCATTTTTGAGGAAAATAAATATTATTTATGGATTATTTACTACAGTAAATACCAGAGGAAACATTGTGCCATTTACCAGGCTTAGTGTCAAAGTGTAGATAAAACATATATTTGAAATCCCTCACATTTTTAAACAGTGGTACAAAATAGCATCTGTGGTTCTCCCAGTCAAAACTGTCAGAGTTTATAGGGCCAAACTGTTCACGTATGAAAACTTAAAGGTCCCATATTTAACACTTATAGTTATATCTCTACCATTTATGTGTAGTTACACAAATAAACACTGCTGTAATGGCGTTAAAAATAATGAAAAATAATGTTGATTTGATTTTGCCCCGCTTTTCTGAGGGCTTCTCTCTGTCCCAGCCTCTTACGGTCAGATTTTGCTGCTAGGCGGAAGTGACCTTCCACTATTCATTAGCAAACGCACAGATCAACTGACAAGGCAGCCTGTGATGGACAGCTACACTCACAGTTATACTGCTCACCCAGCTCTGCACCAATCAGCATACTTCAGTCCATCCGGACAGCAGCCACACTGCCATTTTCACGCTCGCCCACTCACTCCGCCAGTTTACTGTTAGCTGTTAGCCTGCACATTGCAGGTAAAACACTAATTGTACCTAAAACTGTCAAGACCACCCAAATAGCGAAGTCTTTGCTCTTCAATACAACTGTTAACAAAACTTTCTGTCCTTAACTTACAGTTACCAACACAAGTTTGTTTCCACTGTCTTGCCCTCCCACAGGCAACTCGGCTACCAGCTGCCTATGGGTCATCTGGTTTCAACGTTGAAACTGGATTAAATTCTTACTGACTTGTAAAGATGGGGAGGGCATCTTGTTATGGGGGAGCAAGAGGAAAGGCAGTAGTAAGCAACTTCATATTTTCATAGTTTTTATTTTACACCTCTGAAATTATTTAAAAAAAACACGAAACACAACTGAAACTCATTTCCATGATATGTGGCCTTGAACTCAATTACAAAATTAAATTCTGAACATTACACAGCAACAGAATCCGGGTTCATAATCAGTCAACCCTTACATGGTCATTGCGTTATTTATGTGTGTTTATGAACACAACTGACAATATGTCATGGTTTTTGCATATAAACATATTTATACATTCAAATAAAAAGAATGAAATTCACATTGTTCCTAATTCAGTATGAAAAAGAATTTAAACATCACGACTTAGTGTGCATAAAAACCTGTGGTTATAGAAAAACAAGTAGTATGAGAGTTGAGGGATAAAAAGAGGCATACCTTATCAAGGTTGTTGACTCTACCTTTGTTTCTGTTGTAGCCCAGAAAAACATTGGGTTTCCTGTCCTCACTTGTGCTCACAGTATTATCTCTGTTCAGGGTATTCATCAGAGGAAAATTTCTCCTTCTCTTAAGACACTGCAACACAACGCTGTGTCTCCCTGAAGGCAAAATCAAGCCCTTTCCTTTGTGATCAGTAGTGCAGGAGGAAGTTTGGGCTCCCGCAATGGTCGTTTTTTTAGTAAAGAAATTTTCACATATGATGCTCTGACCCTGGAGACCTGCCATCATTTTCAGGACCACATGCTTGGCCTGGTTCTTCTCTGGAGCTCCAGCAGCAGTTTTGCCTGTGTACACCTACATGTCCAAGACGTAGCTGGTACTGACATCACATGCTGCCCAGATCTTAATCCTCTATTTCCCAGGTTTGCTTGGCATATACTGCTTGAATGGGCAGTAACTTTTGAAAGGGAACAGATGTTCATCCACTGTAATATCTGCACTGGAATTGGAGATGAGTGGCAGGAACTCCAACCATTTATCCTAAACCTCTCGGATTGTAGCAAGTGTTGACGATGGCCTAGTCGGGTATCTCTATTGTCAAAACGGATCACCTATGACAACATATGAAATGTCTGCAATGACATGGGGGCATGAAAAACCACCTGACCAGTCTCTTCATGCAATAAACTGGAGGTGGATTCATTAATGGATCTGTATACACTAGACAGAATCAACAGACCCACATAAGATTGCCACTTCTGTCTGGTCTACATTCCTCTAGTTCTCTTTGAACACATATCTCCCCTCAAAGTTTGTCATATTTAGGGCTATGGTTTGAAGGGGTTTTTTTTATATTTTTTTATATATTATCTTACTATGACACTAAAAGAAAGCAGCTTTTGGTGCTTATTAAACTCAGGTGCTTGTACTAAACAGAGGTGTTATTCTGCAAAAAATGCACCCAAAGATATATGGTTGTCTTTATGTGAAAAACAACCCCTTATATGGCATGACAATTTGAAAAACTGTCCTTGGGTGCTGTGTAGTGTCTTGTCTTTTTCTACCTCTTTTTCTACTGATAAGTCGTTAACTAGGGAGAGTCAATCATGTCCAGAGTGAAATGTCTGTACGAGGGAGGCACATACCTGAGGAGTGACGGAAGTCTCAGCCAATAAGAAGGTGACCGTGCCGACAATGTTATTTACTATGTTTAAACTTAATATCTGCTGGACCAGGGAGAGAATAGTCACTCAGACTTCGTGAACTGATGTGAATGCTGTATGCTTGTCAGGGATGCGTAGTCTGGTCCAGAGCTCTGTAAGCAACCTCAATTTTTAAGACACTGCTGTATTTTAATAAATAGATGTGAATATAACGTTTTGCGTCCTGCATACTTCACTAAACAAATGCGCGAGTCCTCATGTTTCTAAGGATTGACTCAACAATTTGGTGACCCTGATGTGATGAAGGCAGGAATTTTTTTACCAAAGCTTTTTTGTTTTAAATAAAAAAAGTTTTGCGCTATAGGAAAATAGACAAATGGGACGCTGTGGACAACGAGAGGCCTCTTTAAAACATCAGTAAGCAGAAGCCCGTTTAAACCAAAATTCTCCGCATTGAAAAATTCCAAAATAACATTGTACTGTGTGTCCCTATTGTCGGAGGAGGGGTCCCCGGGTTATTAGTACACCGAGTGGGTGCCTCCAGGGAGGCCGCGATCGGCGGAAGGGTCCCCGGTGACTGACAACTGAGAGGGTGCCGTCGAGGGAGATCAATAAATCAACCCTTCAGGATCTACGATCTGATGAGAAGGGGATCTCCTTAGTGAGTACAAACCTGTTTTTCACAAAAGAACAGCAGAATTAGTGAACTTTTGTACATATCCGCTAAATTAAAAGGGGCAGGTTTGCAACGCTTAAGCGTGTCCATAGCCATTGCAGGGCGAGGCACAGTAACTCGTGTTCAACAGACCCGTCTGCTAGGAAGGCGCGGTACTAAAATAAGGTTGGTAGTCAGGATCTCCCTTGGGTATACCCAGACTCGTGGGGGTCTAATCAGCCAGTCACGAGGGAAGGAAGAGCTCTAGCACTCAAGCTAAAGATAAGAAATAATAAAGGACCGACCCGGCTAAGTGCAGAAATCCTCGATAGCAAGGTCAATAAGTCTATGAATGAGGCGTCGATGAAAAAGTCATTTAAAGGACCAGGGGAGCGAGCTTGAAGCGGCGATCTAGGATAGTTCGCTGCAGAGTATTTAGATTTAGCAGTTATTATCTTTTATGTTTTTACCCGTGGGAGGGGTTGAGCTTGTGATTCCTAAGCCGTTGTCAGAATTTACATATTGGAGCAACCCAGCAGTGGTCCAAGAGACTGTGTGATTATTTGGTAAATTGTGTAAAATTGACTATAATAAAAGTGGCCAACAATAAAAGTGGGTGGTAGGTACAATGGTGTCTCTGTTGAAGTTTAGTCCAGGTGTCTGAAATGCAAAAATGTGTGAGGGTAACCTAACGGTGATAACAAACCACACGCCACACTGTAAAAGTGTGTGCAGTTCATAGGGTCAGTGGCTCGGGTGTTATGCCATACACATTGACTGGCCTGTGATGAACCTCATGCAGTAAGGTCAGTCGCTCGGGTATTTTGCCATACAAACTGACTGGCCGTTGGGGAGGATAAAAATTAATTTTTACGCAACAGATAGCGAGAGGACTGGTGAGTAAAACAAACTACATATATGTAACTGCACCACACCACAAAAACATGGATAGAGAGTTCAATAGGGAGTGTGCAGATTGGGGCTGTGGTCCTCAAATTGTAATGCTATTGTTAGAACAACAACAGTGGAAAGCAGTGGAAACTGATTAAAAGACAGGTGCTTAGTGGTGAAGCAACTGAAGATAGACAAAAAACATGTAAAAAATGTGATGAGATGTGGGAGGAGGTGCAGGACAGATTGAAGGCAGAGAAGAGGGGAGGAGGCCTACTCCGTTTCTTCTCTAAATTAGAGACAGAGGCTAAGGAAATGCTAGAGGGGCATGAGAAGAGCAGTCCTTCACTTTTACAGAAGAGTGCATGGAGCAAGGAGCGACAGAAAAAAGATAAAAAGAGAGCTCTGTTACACAAAATTGCATTAGCTTGTGGCCATTGTTCCCTGAAAATAATAAACAGATACAATCAGCCCCGTCCTCACCTGCAGGGAAAGGAGCTCAAGGTTCCAGCTCACTTTACCCAGCGTTGAATATTAAAGGGGACCCAACTGCTCCTCCACCTTATCAAATGCCAGTCGTTTCAGTACAGGGAGTGTTAGACGTGAAGGAGGTGTCTGATGAGACGTTAGACAGAGCAAGAACAGAGAAAAATAGACTAAGAACGATAGAGCTGCAAACATTAGAGGAAGACATTCAGGACACACAGAGACGCATGCGCACCCTAGCACTGATCAGAGAAGAATAACAGAGAAGAGACTCACTGAGAAAGGGACTATCTACCACTTCGGCACCGCTCGACAGTGGTGTTTGTCTTATAGACATAAATCATCCGGCTCAGACTACACCGCCAGTGTGTACCGGCGCACAGACACTTCCAGCGTGCTCTACACCAGGAGAGGAAGGGATGCTTTCAGGTCTTCCATTCATTTCTAGAATGCAGAGAGAGGTCGATCCACCACTAATACATTTCAGTGCACTAGCAAACGGCCAGATAGAGCAAGATGACAAAAGGGAAAAGAAAAGAATTATTACATCCGTTCCTGCACCACGGGGAAGATGGGAGCAGGGTTAGGAAGAAGACGCAGTTGGTGAGGACACTGAGCTAGAACTTAGTGGATCAGAGGACAGCACAGAATGTCAACTAGTAGAAATCCTTCGCTTAAGCGGTACTTTCACCAGAAATCAGGATCCACCGCTGGCTCAGCATTCCTATTATTTACGCTCTACAGCCAGACCTGCAACACAGAAAAAGTTAATACAGCAAAAAGCGCATATGATGCCATTAGTAGCCAGCCCAGCAGGGGGTGTTATATATCAGCCTCAGGGAGCAGTACACTCATTAGTGTTTAAAATAAAAGATGATGAAGATGTGCCCTCATTTTTGCTTAAGTGTAGGGGACAGTGGATTGACATGGCAGGAACACATCCTGGCCAAGATCCACTTCAAACAACACTATTTAGAAAAGCAGTAATGGAAGGCATGCCTAAGGCTGTTAAAACGGCCATCAAGCTCAACCCTGATATTCCGGGATGTGACTGCAAGAAGTGGGAGAAACATTCGGCACATCATCTAAAAAGTCACAGAATGAAAACTGATATTGAAAAAACGAAAATTAGCAATAATCAATCTCAATTGGTGAAATTACAATTAGATTTAGTCAGAAAACAGTTCAATACTGACAAGAAACAACCGAAACAAATGGTGCAGCAGGCGGATTCGTTTTTTGATTCACCTGATCTGTATCCTATGCCTGATTGGATGACTCAGCCACACCATCATCATCAGATGCTGATGAGGGGCGGGTTTGTTGGGGGGCGTGGGTGCGGAAGCCACAGTAGAGGTAGTTACGGTGGATTTAGGAGCAATCAATGGTCTTGTCGTCCACGTTCACAAGATCAGTGTTGGGTCCTGCGGACAAGGTGGACATTGGGCTAGGGATTGCACCAACAGACCACAACAAGGAGGCATGCAGGCAAACAGTGGGGCTGCACACCAAGCGCCCAATGCCAACGTTGCGCCGTGGGCCAGTTTCCAAGCATGTACCCTCGCGATCAATATTGACGGGGCCCGGGAACACCGAGCCATGTTGGATTGGCGGACCCCTACATGGTTATGGCTTTAAATGAAGTTCAGCTGCCATTTGTAGTGGATACTGGAGCACGTTATTCAACACTCACATGTGATATGGCACCTGCAACCTTATCAAATGACTCTGTACATGTGGTCGGTTTCTCGGGAAAAAATGAAGCTCTGCCATTAACCAAGCCGTTGACTGTTCAGGTGGTAAGTCAGTGTTTCCGTCATCAGCTTGTCAACTCTGCATCATGCCCCGTCAACCTTATGGGAAGAGATATGTTGGTCAAATGTGGGGCGTCTGTGTTGTGTAGCCCTGATGGAATAATAGTCACATTTCCTAATGGTGTCTCTACGAACTGTTCGTTGCCATCGATCTCCACCACCTCTCACATGATGCTGCAGATGTTACACCTCAGGCTGCAGTGTGGGCAGACATCTATTGGGGTCAACTACTGCCTGAAAATCCACAATCGAACGGATTGCTCTCGCTGTTTACTCAGTGGCGCCCCTGGCTGCAGGTCTTAGAGCCCTATGCTTCACCCACCGACCCTTTTCATGTCACTCTGTATTATGATCGTGGTTGTAATGAGGTTTACCAGCAGGCTCTCTATTCCGAGGTGGAAGGTCAACATTGGCACATTGACTCTCCTTGTGTCTTGGTGGGACCTGAGGGCATTGCTGCCCTGGTCACTCTCACCCCTGATCAAATGTTGTTTTATGAAATGAGTGGAGAGGCGTCACCTCATGTTACTCTGATGGTACACGCTGACCACCATGCAAAAGATTTGGGTCCTATGTGGTTGGCTGCAGTGATTGATTGGCAGCCAGCTCAGATCCCTGCATTGTCCTACAGCCCCTCCTTTAAGTCTTATAAAATCACTCACCATACTACTGACATTGTTGAACTGGAACATAGACAGATTGAGCGTTTCCATGGTAGAGAAAAGACTGATCATGAATTTGCCATTCTTATGCTTGACTCTCTCCCATCTTCTCTGTGGTCATCAGGTCCCAGTGACGTGGGGTTTTGTAAATATGCCTCACCTATCACCTTTCAATATAATACCTCCCAGCCCATCTGGCAACCCAGTATAGACACAAATCAGAGGCAGAGGAAGGTATTGTGGACACAATTGAGGGATTATTGAAAGCAGGGGTACTGGAAAAATCACACTCATCCTGGAACACGCCCATTTTACCTGTCGAAAAGAAAGGAACAGGTAAATACCGCATGGAACATGATCTCAGGAAGATTAACTCCATTATTACTAAACCTACTGTCCCTGTACCTAACCCCTACACAGCCATGTCTGCCATCAATCCACAACATCAATGGTTCACATGTATCGATCTGGCCAATGCCTTTTTCTGTTTACAATTAGCAGAGGACCTCAGAGATATTGTCTCTTTCACATACAAAGGCAGAAAGTTGTGCTACACTAGAATACCACAAGGGTTTGTTTTATCACCAGGCATTTTCAATCAGGTCCTCAGACAACAATTGAATGATCTCATTCTACCACAAGGTGTAGTTTTGATCCAGTATGTTGATGATTTGTTGCTCGCCGCTCCCACTGCTGATCTTTGTTTGAAAAGAACCAAACAATTACTAGGTTACCTACACCACATGGGTTTCAAGGTTGCGTGTAACAAATTGCAGTGTTGTCGTCAGTCTGTCACCTTTTTTGGTCGCGTTATCTCCGCCTCAGGAACTTCTGTCTCAGGTACACATCGCTCTGCGATTCTCCAACACCCTAAACCTGTCACGGTCAAAGACATGTTATCATTTTTAGGCCTAGTAGGTTTTAGCAGACATTTCGTTCATTCATTCTGTGATCTCACGTCACCTCTCCGCGCCATGGTAAACGCTCAGGCCATGCGCAATCTCACCGCTCTTCTAACCTGGACTACAGAATCCGAAATTGCTTTTATTAATTTGAAACAAGCGCTCTCCCAGGCAGCTGATCTCGCTGTTCCTGACTACTCTCCTCCTTTTTTTCTTGATGTTTCTGTAAAAGCACATATGGCCGACGGGGTGCTTTTCCAGAAAAAAGGGGGCGGTAGACAGGTATTGATCTATGCGAGTGCAGTGCTTGATCCCACAGAAGTGAGACACCCACCATGCACCTGCATGAGACACGCATGGCTGTAGCAAAACTCCTACATAAAAACAGCACACAAAGTCACGGGACATGCACTGACAGTATTAACAACGCACAGCATCAACTCAGCCACATTTACAATGACCTCACTGAGACAGAACAGGTTAGAAAAGCTCCTAGGTGCAGCTCACATCACATTCACTCATGAAGGCATCAACATGGCAGATAGCATGACAGAGGGCACACCACACAAATGTGAGGACAGGGTTCAGAGAGATAACAAGCTTAGACCTGATTTGAAAAGTGAAGCCATAAAAGATGCAGACGAAGACCTGTTTACAGACAGGTGCTGTTATAGGCACCCAGAGCTAGGATTACAAGCATCATATGCAGTGATCAGGCAAGACAAAAGTGGGAGAATGGAGACTGTGATATCAGAGAAAATGCAGGGAAAAGTATCAGCACAACTAGCAGAATTAAAAGCTGTGAGAAGCCTTGAAACAAGCAGAAGGAAAGACAGTAAACATCTTCACTGATTCAGCCTATGTGTCAGGAGCAGTACATGTAGATCTAGGGCAATGGCAAAGAGCAGGATTCAGAACAACAGTAGAAACCCCGATTAAAATGAAAAAGAAATGCAGGAACTAGCAGAAGTACTGATGAAACCAAAAAGAGTAGCCATCATCAAATGTAAGGGACACGACAAGGCAGACACATTGATCGCCAAAGGGAACAATGAGGCCGATAGAGTAGCCAAACAGACAGTGGGCTACAAGCCACAATTCATGATGTTACAAGCTGAGCCAGGTGTAACAGAGATCTTGCCAAAATGTGATGTGAATATGTTAATAAAAGAACAAGCCAAAGCTTCACCATAGGATATATCTGTATGGATAGAAAGAGGGGCAAGGAAACAAGATGATCTATGGAGAGCACCAGATGGTAGACCAGTATTGCCTCCAGGAATGGTGCCAGCAGTGTTAGAGGAGGGACATGGGTTGATACACTTTGGTAAGAAACAAATGGAGAGACAGTTAACCCATTGGTGGCACCCTTATCTACCTGCATGTACCTACCTAATGTAAAACGTTCTGTGAAACCACATGAGGGAAAATGTCCCCTACCCAAGCTGCCAGGGGAAGAGATAGTGATTGATTATACAGATATGGGAGAGGAAGTAAGGGGATATTGGTATCTTTTACAAAAATAACCATTTGCCGGAAGTAGAACAAACCTTAGGTTTAAAACATGCCTTCCACAACCATCCACAGTCACAAGGAAAGGTGGAAAGAATGAAGAGAAACATTTGGCTAAAATCTGCACACAAACTAAACTGTCATGTGTGGATGCCCTGCCCATAGTGTTGATAGGTATCAGGAGTTCCGTGAACAGAATCACAGGGTATACTCCATTTGAGCTATCCAGGGGACAACAGTTCCCTGGACCAGGAGCAGGAGTAGTGCAGACTCCCAGCTCACCCAAAATGAGATATAAGCCGTATTTCAAACAATTAACCACTCTTATCTCAGCCTTCTCTTCTCAGGTACACGACATCACACCTGGAGGAGGAGAAAATACAAGTATCTGAAAGCCATCAAAAGAAAGTGGACAGGCCCCTTTGAAGTGATTTAGCACACATCTTGCGCTGTCAGACTCAGAGGAAAGGGGGACACTTGGTTTCATTGGAGTAGGTGTATACCTGCTGAAAACACAAAGCGTAGTCTGACTGAAGTTAGAAAAGAGTTGAAAGAACTGTCAGCTGATTCATGTCCCACAGAAACAGAAGATACAAAAGAAAAGAAGGCAGAGCAGGGTCAGGCTTATTTGCCCCGGAAGAGCTGCAGACTTTTATTAGTTATTAGAATCATTCTTTACCAAATTGATAACTACATATAAGGGCCTCCAAAGGTTAAACATTTTGCCAGAAAACAAGAGGCCTGAATTACAGTGGATAGCACTTTGGTTCCCTCCATTGAAGCCATTAACACCTGTACCGGCTTGCCCTGAAAAACTTCAGATCTCTAGATTAGATAGAGTGTATACTAATATCGACCTACCCTCTTTTTGTGTTAGATCTGTGGTAGATAGCGTGCTAGTGACTTAATGCGACCAGAAGTGTCCGTCAGGCAACGCATTAATCCCCAGAGGGATTTATTATTTTATAGAAGTGTGGCTAGCTGGTTCTTTAATATATATAGGGGAACCACATTTAACCTGCTTTGCAAATAGAGGGAAAATAGATAAAACTGAGTGTATTGGATCAAAAGATAAAAGTAGGTCAGAAGCTCTCTGTGTTGAGCGCAGGCACACCTCACACGGATACAAGGCAATAAGATGGCAAGTGAGATTGAAATAAAAAAAAACTGTTTAGCATTACTTTTTTATGCTATTCTAGGCAAGGTATTTTTTATTGAATAAAGTATTATCATGTATGGTTTCTGGAAGATCCTGTTGGGTCTCTCCTTGATTATAATTACCATTGTCTTATCTCTGTTTGGTCGGGACAGTGTGGAAGACCACGGAAACCAGGTACAGGTGCGATTTAAAAGACAGCATGTCAACCAAAAAGGTAAGAAACCACAAGATTGGTGCCTCAACAAATACTGAGGCATTGAGCTAAATTACACATTGAGAGACAACACAGGGTGGATATTCGATCTGTGCCAAGTAATCGATTGCTATGGTCAGGACTCCAAATGGAGGGGCTACGATCTCTATGTCTGCGACTCCTATTCAGGGGGACCATCGACAGCGGACAGCAGTTGGTGTCCTCATTGGGGTTGGGTGTTGTCAGGGACAGCGCCCTTTTCGAAAAAGGACGGATATATCACCGACCGCCCTACTTATAGTAACACCCATTCAATACAGAAGGGGATAGGGTTAAGCAGGATGGGTATCTCTTCATCTACAGGGGCAAACCCATTGATGCTCACCCTAACAGTGCAGGATAACCCATACAAAGAAACTAGACGAGGTAGTTATTGCAACCCGCAGGAAGTAGATGCAGTATATTTGATTTTAGGGGTTGATCAATCGGGAACTGATACAATGGGTCTAATTAAAATCATTATGTTACATCCTCCACCTCAACCACCTACTTCCATTCCACCTACGGTTGAGAGACCCACACCCCTACTGGTGATGGATGAGAAGGAAGTGCTAAAAATAGATTTGACCAGAATAACAGGAAAGGATATGGTCAGACTAGCGACAGGATACACAGCCAGGAATATGTGGTTGGATTGGATGGCAGCCACTGCTAAAACATCAGGTATCACAGACTGTTTGGTTTGCTCTCCAGCCCGACCCATCCTTAAATTAATGCCTGCCCCTTTATTAATGCACGAAGACAGACAAGGGTTTGATTGTATGTTAGCTTTGCACATGTCCCCTAAGCCAGAGTATTGTACTATGCTGTCCCAGCTTTTTCCTGTTGTAAAGAACTCCACAGTTCCACCTGTCTTCTCACCACAAGCAGGGAACTACACCTGTCTTAGGCATTTAACATCCAGCAACATGACAACTTTCACTTTCATGGGTAATGTAACTACAGCCTGGTGTTCACTTATCATAGATGTTAGTGCTTGGAGTAAGATGTCATCTCTTAGTTGGTCCCGAGCTGATCTGTTCTGGTACTGTGGGGGGAAGACTGTTCAACTTCTTACCTCCCGACTGGTCTGGAATTTGCACTTTGACTAGGCTGTTAGTTCCAGTACAAATGCTAGGAAGAAATCTTAAGAACCAAAGGCAACGCCATTACCAGAGAAAGCGTTCCACACTGGAGTTTGATTGGATGCGATTGGGGGACTGTCAGAACAATTAGCTGCAGACTCTCTCATGACTGTGCAAAACAGAATGGTTCTAGACATGTTGTTGGCTGAAGAAGGGGGTGCATGTCACATTTTTGGAGATCAATGTTGTGTGGTCATCCCTTATAACACTGCACCTGACGGATCCGTCACAAGAGCTCTACAGGCCATTAGGGTTTTAAATGATGAAATGGAATCACACACAGGTATAGATGATCCTTTCACTAATATGTTTGAAGTTTGGAAAATGGCGCAACCTGGAGGACTCCGTTGTCTCCTCACTGATTGCTGTTGCTGGAATGTTGGTATTGTGTGGATGTTGTTGTGTTCCCTGTATTCGTTCTCTCTTTGTCAGACTCATCATCACCACCATTGAAGGCAAGGCCGCACAACCACCTCCCTACCAAATGCCACTGCTGGGGAAGGAGGAAGAGGATGAAGAGGATGAGACTGTAACGGTGACTGCCACTTGGGAATGATGTTGATCTCAGAAGTTATCTGAGATCAAAGGGGGGTCTGAAGGGTTATTTTTATATGTTTTTATATTTTATCTTACTATGAGACTAAAAGAAAGGAGCTTATGGTGCTTAATAAATTCAAGTGCTTGTACTAAACAGAGGTGTTATTCTGCAAAGAATGCACCCAAAGATATATGGTTGTCTATATGTGAAAAACAACCCCTTATATGGAAATGGCATGACAATTTGAAAACCTGTCCTTGGGTGTGTGTTTTTCTACCTCTTTTTCTACAGATAAGTCGTTAAATAGGGAGAGTCAATCATGTCCAGAGTGAAATGTCTGTGTGAGGGAGGCACATACCTGAGGAGTGACGGAGGTCTCAGCCAATAAGAAGAGGACCGTGCCGACAATTTTATTTACTGTTTAAACTTAATATCTGCTGGACCAGTGAAAGAATAGTCACTTAGACTTCGTGAACTGATATGAATGCTGTATTCTTGTCAGGGATGCATAGTCTGGTCCAGAGCTCTGTAAGCAACCTCAATCTTTAAGACACTGCTGTATTTTAATAAATAGATGTGAATTTAACTTTTTGCGTCCTGCATACTTCACTTAACGAATTCGCGAGTCCTCATGTTTTGAAGGATGGACTCAACAGGTTTTTATTGGCTCCACCAGGAACAGTTCAAAGCTGGATTTTATTTCATCAGTTTGGGATAAGGCATACATTGTCGGTCTTGGGTATCATGATAACATTCTCAGCTGACAGTTGCCTCTCCTCTAAGATAGGGATAAAGACCAGGACAGCTTCCCATTCTTTGACTGGAAGTTTAAAGGCTCAGCAGGGGCCTCCTCCTCATCACTTGATTGTTCCTCATCTGTTGTCTCATGGTCCTCTTCTAATGCATTGGTTCTCAGGAAACACAATAAGGGGGGTGGGGCCTATGTGTATGTGTGTGGACACATGCATATGGGGGGTCTGGGAATGGAAGTCTAACCATTTGGTGGATGGACAACTCTCAATTTTATTATCTTTAATCTCGATTGTAAGGCCAGCCATTTTTGACCGTGATCACCACAGATCAAAAAATTAAAACACAAACATACGGAATTAAATGAAAATTGTCAAAATTAATTTTTTGTGTTTTGTCATCTGTTTCAAGGATATCAGAAAGCCTAATGCCAATCAGATGAAATAAACTACATTTTTCAGTAGGAATATTTGTAACTCGGTCAAATTTGACCAGAACACCACAGGAGGGCTAGCAACCCTTCATTATATCCCAAACAATAATGGGAATCAAACCATGGAAAATTGTGCTCATGTATAATGGATCATAACCCTTAGGCCATTAGACAGCCCAATAATGTATTTTTGAGGCTGATAGTGGTATCAATCTTTGAGAGTTTTAAAAATATTATTAAAACAAATATATAATATATCTGATCATATATATCAGATAATAATATATCTGCCAGTAGTCATTTTTCAAAACATAAACACATAACATAAACAACAATCTTGATATTGATCCCTTAATTTTATTTTTGTAAAAAAGTTTGACCAAGATACATACTTACCATACTTGTAAACATACTTGTCAGTACTCTCTGGTGGACAAACTATGTAATGGGGACTTGGCATTTCTGTTCTGCAATTACTTTTTACTTATTGGAAGACATAGGCACAGATACAATATTTCTGCTGTAAGCTTGAATATCCAATATATATCGGTCTGGCTGATTTACTGGTCTAGCTCTAACCTTCATTATAGGTGGAATATGTCTATGAGCTGTGAACAGTTAAATCGAAGAGTGATGTTCCCTTTTTATAGTAAAGTAAGTATAGATTTTTGCAAAAATTCAGAAACACAACATACTTTTGTGTAGAAGCAATGTTTTCTTTTAATCTTCCACTCTTTTACCCTTTTCTTCTATTACTTCATCTTGTTAATCGTCTCAGAGTCCCTCAGGTTTATTTTTTACTCTTGAGCCCTAAGTTGGGAACCACCACCTTAATGGCAGAGGTGACAGATCAGAAAATGCTGAGTGGTCCTGTGGGTCGTTTGTGAAGGCGATGACAAACTGAAACAACTTATTTTGTTGTATATACATGAACGCTTGCTAATTTATGTTATGACTGTCAAGCAACAGAGATAGGCAATGCCTTAACAGGCACATAGCTTTATATGCAAATATACAATATATGCAGTGTATGTATTATATATAATGGTAGCTTGTTGTCAGTGTGTCAAAATCAACCCTAAACTTAACAACAGGGTGAGGATTGAATGTTGACAATTTGAATCACTGTACAACACTCCATTCCCAGCACTGTCAGCACTGTCAAGACAGCTTGCTATTGGTCAGTGGTGCAAAAGTTACATGTCAGAGTTCACCAAAGAGAAACTTGACTATAAAATGATTACACTGATTACAAATTACAATTAAATGAATTCATTTTGCCATAAATTTGGTTGTTTTAAATCCAAGTTTGACCAAGCCTTAATACAGCTGAGAGGGGAAGTGTATATATCCATATATCCTGTATATACCTCTCCTTCTTCTCCTCTTGCATTCATCACCTCCATTAGTCTCCCTCCAGGCTTTGACAATGATGGTTTCACATTAAGGCAGTTCACCAGGCTGCAGATGGGTCACAGAAAGCCCTCACTCCCACCCTTCTCGAAGCAAGGCGAAAAGAAGTGACATATGCATTGCTGCAAATGGGGCAAGAGGGTCACTCTTGACGAGTAACTCATTGGTTAGTCATCTAACTGACACTGAGCAGCCTGGCTAGGTTTGGCTGTGTGGTATTACTGATTGGCATGGCCTCCTTTTATTCCTCTAAGAAATTCAGATACAAAAAAAAAAAAATTCCACAATATTCCTGTAGTAATGCGCCACCTGAGGTTTTCCCCTCCTCTCAGAGCATATCGGATTCTTTTGTAGGGAAAACTTTCCCTTAAGTACTCTTCTCACCTTATAGTCCCACTGTTTGCTGTTTGAGAGACAAACCAATTTTAAAATGTTGCCTCTTGTCAGAAAAAGTTAGCATGCAATGCCCACTGCTCGCCAGCAGCACCGTCCAGCTTCCCTGTTTGTTTCTTGAAGTGACAGAGAGTGTCTTATTGTTTTATTAGTGCTGGTACAGAGAGAAACTAGCATCTGTGGCAGACCCCTGGCTCAGGTGTCAATCAGACACATAAAGCATGAACCTGCCTGCCAGGGGCCCCTCTGAAAGCAGGCTAAATGAGAGAGGTAGGAAAGCAACAAATAGTGTGTTTTATCCCAGCCGCTGTGGTTTCCCACCTTTGGCACATTTTTTTGCAGTGCCATAAAAACCTGTTCCCTTTCATTTAGCAGAGAGACTTGTGGGATGCAGAAGAAGTGACAGTAAACGGGCATTTCTGATGAAATCCGACAGCTGCCGACAGAGAGGGAAATTCTGCCATAGTGACTCACAAAGGGTTTACCTCTGATTCAGAGCTCTGATTTGGATGGTCTGTTAAGTATCACCTGTTTGAAGCGCCTTTAAAAGGGATAACATTTCTCATATTAAATCTAGTGTGTCTAATTATGTGTTTTTCCTTGTCTGGTTTTCTAGACATTTACATCTGTCTGTAGTCCGATGTTTGCACTGTTGTATGGTTTTTAATAAATCAATTAATACAGAAAAGAGCCGGCTTGTTTTGTGATGTTGTGTTAAATCTTAAATTCAGTCAAATTTGCATCATAAATAAACAAACTGTTTCTGTAGCTATCAGCCAAAATGTCAAGGACTCAAGTTCTCTATTTACCAGTCAATGTACACTCCAAACCTCAGCTATAGGCCTTGAGCTCTGAGTAGTGACTGAAAAAATGAGATCATAGATATGGACAACCAGCATGTGTTTCTTTCACAGGGTGGCTGGGTTCACTCATGGGGACAAGGCTTGGAAATCCACACAGAGATCAGAGGAGAAAGTGAAAGAGAATGCTCCTGACCACAATTTATGTATATTACACATCCTTCCATCTATTACAAAGCACATGAAAATATCACATAAATACATAATATAAAAACAGTACACAGGTTAAAATGATTTTAAAACAATTTGCAATTTCAATTATAAATAAAAATTCAAAAATTTTCAAGCCCCTGAAAACTTTATTTAAAATCCATACTATTTCTATATAACATTATATATATTCATGACTAAATAAGTGACAATAAAAATAAAAAAGTGTCTTAGGTAATAGGTATTGTTTATTAAGAGTCTGACACTCAGCTAACAATTACTGCAAACAATTAATTGTTAGCAGTAATTGAAGCTAGCTCTCTTTTAACAGGGATAGATCACCATAGTAACCTACCCTGCAAAGCTTACCTGCTCCAGAGTGGGTTACCTTCAGAGACAGGCATGGATGTGTTATGAGAAATGGATATTAGACTCCAATCTGGGGTCTGTTCTTTCCACTGAAAACTGTTCGCCTGGCTCATAAGCCAAAAGGTGTGCCTCCGCGTTGTGCAGCCCACTGAACATGCATACATGTGTCCTTCCTAACATCCCCTCATTCAGCTGTTCCTATGTTAATGAGCTTACTGGTCGCCAACATAAACAGGGGATTTAGCATTTTAGAACTAACTTTAGAGATTTAGTGAGATATATTCTTGTATATGCCAGTAGAATTTGTGGCTGTACAAATAATTCCTCAGCTGTTACATTGTTACAAGCAAATTAACATCGCACTTCTTCTTTACTGTGCATTGCTACAGTTTTGCTTATACTTTCCATATTTAGGATGTACCATCTTTGGCAAATTTCTCTTCTCCACAGTGCTATGATACACTCAGTATGGAGTTGAGCTCCGAAAGCATTCAGCTATTAACGTTATCATCCTATCTGCAATGCAACAATTATTATTATACCGTGTACATGCCCTGCACCAATCTGTGTCTGTCAGGGCTTAATTCGCTCATGGGGCATATCATACAAAATGTGTGGATATTATAATAAATGTTTTTGTACCAATTGATATTTTCATCCTTGATCATTTTGGCTTGTCTTTCATCATCTTATATTACTTGGTATTAGTCAGATGTCACTGTTACAGTATTTTCAAACAAAGGTGCATATAATGCTAAAGCTACTTCATATATAATTTCCTTGTGCCAAAATGGGCATAAGCCACATATGTATGTGGCATAAGCCAATAACAAACTAATGAATATGTTCTTGTTATGATGTATATGTACAGATCAACTGCAGTACACTGGAGGAAAGGTGTGTTCATCATGGAACATTTTGACATAATCTAAAAAGACAATTAGATATAAGATGAATATTATACAAGTCAAATTAAGGTTTTTCAAGGAAAAGAAACAATTAGTCTTAATTGACATGTTTCTTGTTAGTTTGCACTAAATAAAAATAAAATATGTAAAAACAATCCCATCTTAATTCCTGATAAGGGACAACTATGTTGACATGGGAAGGATGAAGTCAAAAAGACCAAGGTCTGGAACGGCTGAGGTATCCTGAGTCTGTGTGTGGGTGGAAGTCTGTTGTGATGGCCTTTTGAAAGTGGGTGAACAGTGTGATGAAGATGGATAAATATGTCTATACATCCACCGAGCACTTTATTAGGAACAACTGTACACCTGCTTATTTATGCGCTTATTCAATCAGTCAATCATGTGACAGCAGTGCAATGCATAAAATCCTGCAGATACAGGTCAGGAGCTTCAGTTAATATTCACATCATACATCAGAATGGGGAAAAAATGTGATCTCAGTGACTTTGACCGTGACATGATTGTTGGTGGCAGATGCTGGTTTGATTGTTTCTGAAACTGCTGATCTCCTGGGATTTTCACACACAACAGTCTCTAGAGTTTACTCAGAATGGTGTGAAAAACAGAAAACATCCAAGGAGCAGCAGTTCTGTGAGGAGAAATTCCTTGTTGATGAGAGAGGTCATAGGAGAATGGCCAGACTGGTTGGCGCTAACAGAAAGTCTACGGTAAGTCAGATAACCACTCTTTACAACTGTGGTGAGCAGAAAAGCATCTTAGAATGAACAACACGTCCAACCTTGGGCAGATGGTCTACAACAGCAGAAGACCACGTCTGGTTCCAGTCCTGTCAGCCAAGAACAGAAATCTGAGGCTGCCGTGGGCACAGCCTGGTAGGTTCAATATTTGGCATCAACAACATGAATCCACGGACCCAAACTGCCTTGTGTCAACAGTTCAGACTGGTGGTGGTGTGGGGAATGTGTTTTTGCCACACATTGGGCTCCTTAATACCAATCAATCATGGTTTGAATGCCACGGCTTCCCATTATGGCCACAGTTTACCATCTTCTTATGTCTACTTCCACTATTATAATGCACCATGTCACAAAGCAAAAGTCGTCTCAAACTGGTTTCATGAACATGACGATGAGTTCCTCCTGAGTCACCAGATCTGAATCCAATAGAAACACCTCTGGGATGTGGTAGAATGGGAGCTTGGCAGCATGGATGTGCATCTGAAAAATGTGAACAAATGATGTGATGCAATCATGTCAACATGGAGCAGAAAGGAATGTTTCCAACATCTTGTGGAATCCATGCTAAGAAGAACTGAGACTGTTTTGAGAGCAAAGGGAGGCCCTTCCCAGTATTAGCATGGTGTTCCTAATAAAATGCTTGGTGAGTGTATAAAACATACTGTGAACATGAAAACAAAAATGTGGTCCTCACATAAAGAACAATTCTCTGGCCTATTTATGGGCTGGTTGTGAGATATTAAAACACCAGATATCACAATCAGGGTTTGGAAAAACTGCTTGCTCAACTTGGATGTAGATGAACCAAGATACGAATGATTACAACAGCAGAAACTTTTCAAGTTTCAATGACAGCTTCACTGACCCTGATAGTGGATTTTAAGGTTTTGAAATATAGTGCTCCATTGAGGAAAAAAAAAAAGGCCAGGCCTGTCAAACATCATATGAGTACTTTAAACACTATTTTGACCTCCATTTGGGGTATTCATAAACAGATTAGCTAAAAAATGTAAAATTTGTTGACAGTATTTTTGGGTTTTGTTATGTTTCATATAAATGATATTTTGCGGATTTACTTGGCTGTTGCATGTTTTGGCATGATGTTGGCTCCTCTGTTGAATTTTCTAGTTGAATACTGCCAGGTCAATATGGTTGCAATTATGTTTCTGACTTTTTCAATTTGACCTTATATTTTTTTTACAGCGACATTTCTAGTAGCACCAACAATTATTAATGCTAATCTCGTCCTCCATAGGTTTTATGTAGTCCTTTATATCTGTGCTTTGAGTTGAGTGCCCAGAGTAGCTTGCAGTATTATACCATTGTACCGCGGCTGTTTCACTTTTTGGTGCCTATTTGAAATCGAACAATTAGCTAGGTTAACTATGAAATGTTGGAAAATATTCAACCACGAACCATGGAATCCTACCATCATTCTTTATTGTAATTTTAAATTAATTTAATTTGAAATCAGGTACTAATGTGGATGTCATTTTTTTCTGCACTGCCTATTGATTATTGACTGACTAGCAAGTCAATGTCAAACTTGCATATTAATGCAATTCCAATGAAAGCTTTGTGTAAATCTAATTCCAAGCTTTATGTAAAAAAACACATACTGCTCAAACTTCTTTTGCTGTCTCAGAGCAGGTGCACAAATGGCCCATCCACTGCACTCCACTATATTTCCAGTAAGGACAGTTGGGTTCCCTTTTCTTCTACATGTTGGCCTGATGAACTTGCGACTGATCTACTGAACAAGAACATCAACCGATCAGACTTCAAAGGACAAAAATTTTTATTTTGGTACGATGAAATCCGATAATGACCTAAGTAAAAGGAATTTTAAAACTATATAGGGCATTTTAGCCAGCGCGAATACTGCTGCAGCTGCCTGCCAGCAATCATTATGTTTTGTCAGGACCAATTCTCCAAGTATTCTATTTTAATGAAAACTTGTTCTGAAGTATTGCAAAGTCTCTCTAGAACCTCAGAGATGGTTTTGATCATAGCCATGTGAGAAGCATTTCCCTTATGTGAACTGCAGAATGTCCTTAACCTTTTAATGTTCAGAGAGCACCAACGCTCTAAGGTTTACATATAATAATTCATAATTTATATTTTTTCACATTGGCATATTAATACATTCATATTTTCATACATGAAAATATTTTTGTAATACCTTGTTTGAAAGCTTGGAATCTCCTCTTTAAGATTATACTGTCTAATGTTTGACAAGATTTACAATATAGAAATGACAAAATTTTATGTTGTAGCACAGGGCAGGTAGCTTCTTACCTGCTAGCTTGTGGCTATCTTGTCTCACCATTGTCAAACGTAATTTTTGGGGCAAAAAAGAAACATCCATAGACAACTGGGGGCTCATTCTGAAGAACAAAGGACCACTGATTGAACCAGTTCATGTAGGTCCAAACCAAAGTATAAATGACAGGAATATAGGTAGTTGAATTCCATAGTTTCCTTTCTTGTGTTAACCTAACAATGCCAGTGCAGACGAATTCAAGGGACTTACGTATAATGTTTAGTATTATATACATCAGTACATGCCCAGGTGCAAAACAAATTAATCAGCATCTCCCTTCAAGCAAAAATGGCAGACCTATGGGTGTTTTTTAATGAAATTAGCCTGTAGTAAAAAATCACCATTACACATGCCCTACATGGTTTTTAATTGCCAGCTAGATTCATCTAGTAAATTTTCTGCAGTATGAAACCATTTAGGGATTGAAGCCAATAAAATTGCCTTTCTAAGCATGTATTTACAGCCTTTGAAGTGAACAGGAAGTATAATTAGAGCCAGTTAAGCGTGTGAGACAGAAGCCATTTTGGCTGAGAATAGAGACATGATTCAATGACTCTATGATGAAACTATAATGTAAAACATTAATCTAAGTAATATTAACATTTTTCATGGTAAACATAAAATTTGAGTAAATTTTCAGTGTGTGGCAACATCTGGGGAGTTTCTGGGCACATTTTGGGGCTGTTTTCTGGAGGTTTTGTAATGCACCTTGGAAAACTGCTGGTGTTGCTCAGCACTGTGTTCTTGAAGTCATAACTCAGTGTCCATCAACCTAAAGTTTTGTACACACATTATAAATATGTTGAAGGGGAGATAATGTGAATTTCTGTCTTAAAGCCCATGTCTTACTGTATTTGAAAAAATTAATTAAAAAGACAAAAATACAAAATGCCTTTATCCTTCTCTGTAATTAAAGTATAATTAACTTAACTGTGGTAGGGCCAGGAGTAAGGAAAACAGGGTTTTGAAATTATAAACAGTTTAAAATTTAAAACATAGGCATAAAAATGCAGGTAATTCAAGAACCATTATTACAGGCCCTGATTCTTCTTCCCAAGCTTGAGATTTCTTTGGTCACATGTTAACAGCCTTAAAACAACAAATACAAGGAATACCCTGTGCCAGTCAACTACTACCAGCCAACAAACTACTGCTTCATTTCAGGGCTTTCCACAAAAAAGCCTCGAGTCACTGGTTTAGAGGAAAGACATTTTTGAGACACCAATCAGGATTAAGTCAAACTGTAATGTTTTACCTGGACATGGTCAGAAACATTGTGGGGAAAAGGATAAAATATACAGTACTTGCAATTCAGTCATTCACATCATAGGCTATCCCAAAACATGAAAGCTTGGTTACCCTAATATTTGTACTTCTAGGAAGACGTAATAATAAAATGGGAATACACAACGACAGCCAGAAAGTCCTTCAGATTATAAAATATCTACAATTCAATTTAAGACACAGCCATTGTTTATTTCTATAGCAAACATATCAACACTTATACCAGACAAAGGTATCTAAATTTAGCAAAGGGTCACGGCTGGAACAACAAACCAGGGTGAAACAGAGATAAACAAGCCAGTCCAAGACTTTACACAGCAGGACATCAAGAACAAGGAGGACCAGAACCAGTCTCTGATGTTAAACCAGCTACCATAGTTCCCACTACTCTTTAAAAACACATCTTTAAAAACATTAAAGATCTTAAATTTCGAGCAGACTCCTTTCAAACCCTATGGACAGGGGAACAATTCTGTATGATCACAAGTGAAAGTGACATTTTCATCGTCAGCACTTCTCAGCAGAACACTTGCAGAATGAGCCCATGATAAGCAAAAGGGCTCATCTTCAAATGTTTAACTTGATTAACCTCTGCAAGCTTGCACAAACATGAAGCAGGCTGGAGACTCAAGGTACCAGCTGGCTGGGTGAATAACGCATGTTTACCTTCAGGATGTGACACTCCATGCCTTAAGGATCTTAAGTGAGTGCTTAACATGCTGCCGGTGTCCCGCATCCACCAAGTCCAGGTTCGTCTTAACGAGAACGTTCGTCCTGGAGTGTGTACTGAGCTGTTGACTTAATTTATGGGACACTCATAAAGCAGGAGGTGCTGAGACAAAACATCATCTCAACATTTATCAGAGCCAGATTGGGTTGCTGTCCACCACAAGGTATGCATGCAGAGCTGTATGCCCACAACAGAGCCATCTATCTGTGTCACTTACACCCACACACAAGGAAGTCACACACGCATTCAAGCTCTCTGTCACACACACACACACACACAAAGTGTACTCTTTGTTTCTCTCTCTATATTTTATCATTTCTGCAGTTGTGAAAGAAGTACTCAGATACTTCACTTGAGTAAAGGTACTTATACAACAATGTTAACATACTCATGTTAACATGACAAAAATGGACTTTTACTTGCAGGAGTGTAATAGTAAAAATCCTGAGTTCAGACTCACACTTAACCAAAAGTACATCAGTATTATCAACAAAATGTGGTTTAAATGTTGAAGTAAAAGTACTTATTGTGTAGTAAAATGTCCCTTTGACTTATATATGCTTATATATGACAATCTTAGATTGTTAATGCTGATGTATCAATCCATAAATAACACTTCACTTTTGTAGCTACTTCATATACAGTTACATTGTTTTTGTATTGTATTGTATTGTATTGTATTGTATTATGAGGGGTTGAGAAGACAAAGTTCTGCTAGACATGTATTTTTTTTTAAACTTTTTTCTAATCTTTATTTTCATTCTTGAGAAATATTTGATCATTTTACATCTTTGGGCCTCAAACTGTTGTTTAAATGAAACCATGTGAGACATTTAGAGGGGAAATATCTTGCTGGTGAAAGCTGCTATAACTCACAGACATCTGAAATGTAAAAAGGGGCGCCAGCTGGAAAATGTTTTATTGTAAGGGGTCACGAGGCAAAAAGGTTTGGGACCAATGGTTTAATCTTTAACAATGTGTTGTATTTTAGAAGTTTATCAAATGTTACCGCTGAAAGTGTAATGCGATAGAACTATTAAGTAGCACAAAATGTGAATACTCAAGTAAAGTACAAGTACTCCAAAACTGTACGTTAAGTGAAATACTGACGTAATTGTACCTATTACATTGTACTTACATTTCACCTCTGTACATAACACACATTTATTCACACACAAAGTGGATTCTGAGATCAGGAGGCAAGAATACAGAACCCCAAAACTGGCTGATTAGAAAACTCTGGCATCAGAAGTGAAATCACTGTGAAAAGATATTTTTTATGAAATGATTTACCTGTGGGTCTCCTGAAAACATCTTCTGTCCATTAACTCGAACCCACATCCTGCTGTACAATCAGATTGTCTAGTGATAACAGGGATCATCTGGCCTCAGTTCCACTTTGTCTGCACCTTGGTGGTCTTATTGACAGCCACAAAATTCCACGCTAGCTTAGAAAACATAATAATTTATTGAAATTACTGACCAATCTTTATACTGGAATATGAAGACATATAGAAACATTTTGCAACACTGGATGAACAGTTAATTGCAGCCTACAGCTATTATGGGTTTGTTAATTTCAATTTCTTTTGAAATAAATATATACATAAGTGCATAAATATGTGTTGACTATATATATATACAAATATATATATATATATTGTGAGACACACTTTCAAGCAGAAATAGCATCACGTCACACAACAATGTCCTCGGTATACAGGAGTGGTCATCAAGGCCTTTTCAGTTCAGTTTCAGTACACCCCTATACAGGGCAATGAATAACCTCAACTCCACAAAAATCACAAAAAGAAAACTTAACAACACCTTCACTGCAAATATAGACTATAAATCTATCCTGTGGAAGCAGTTCATCGGTAGCAGAGTCTCAAAACATGGGGGGGGGTAACTCTGAGGTTACTGTATTTCTGAATAATTAGTTGAATTTGTTTATCATAATAGTTTCACTTATTTCAGTTTGTTTCAGTACCAGGTCCATAAACGTGCCATACTGGAGAGATCTGATGTTAGTCTGGGTACAAAAGGAAACCGGAAAACGTGCTGTATTTGTTGTTGTTTCCGCCGTGCGCCTTGCCACCGTCCAGTTTGACATAAATCTCGTCCCCGGAGTCCAGATGCAGGACTACGCTATTGCTGGCGTAGTCGTAATTCTGGTCGGCGTCCTGCGCTATTGCGCTGGCTCGGACCTGGAAATTAAGAGAGAGAGCTTTGATCCAGCAATATTTACCCCCAGTACAGTATTACCAGCTCCCTGAAACTACTCAAACCATAAAACCCCTGACAGTAATATCACAGTTTACGATAAGGCTCGGGGACTCAGCATGATATACATTTACTGAACAACTGGGATAAAATAAAGAACCAATATCCACACCACGGTCATGGATTTTCGATATTTCGAGTGCGTAATTGCTCTCTCTCTTGTGGAGTGGAGGGCTTACTGAAACACGAGCCAAGAATCTTAATAAATTTATTTAACCAGCACGTGCATATCTCAGGTTTCAGGGGAACACAAAGGGAAAATGTACCTGTCCGTTTTTGCATAAGTCTGCCCACATGCTTGTCCCGTCTCCTCCGCGCATCAGCACATGATAGGTGAAGTAATAAATCCCAGATACTTGGCATGTGAACTTGCCGGTTGTCGGGTCGTAGTGGTTCCCCAGGTTCGTGACAACGTCGTCGAACCTTAACACTTCGTATCCCTCGTGAGGGTTTTTCAGACCCACATAAAACGCTATCTTTGCCCCGCCGATAGCAGAGCCCAGACCTCCGCCTGTCTCGGTCCGCGCTGTGCCCACTACACCGGGATAGCCCGTCTTTCCAGAATCACTTCTATCCCCCGGCGGCCCTCGCGGACCAGGTGGCCCCGGTTCGCCCGGCGGGCCCCTCGGCCCAGGTTTCCCCGGCCGACCCGGCTCACCTTTGGTCCCTTGAACAAATGTCGGGGAAGGGATGGCACTCAGGTCCTGCATGACCTCCAGAGCCTTGGCGCTCGGTTTGGGGTTGTACGGGTCACAGATCATCCGACAGGTCCCCATCATCTCGTAGTGCGCATCGGTCATGGAAGTTTGCACCAGCAGAGGAATCGCGATGAAGAGCGCCAAAACCATGACGATGCCGACTACAGCGGCGACGATTCTCTTCCTCTGGAGAGTCCGAGAAACAAACGCTAGAAAGTCCGTTTTGCTTTGGGACGTAATGGTGGAAGGTGAAGAGAGCGCTAAAAGCCACGACAAAAAGAGAGTGGACCAAAACGGAGTCACTCAATCCAAGGATTAAGAGACGAGAAAGCGGGACAGAGAGAGAGAGAGAAACACGTTGTAAGCCTAAAGCCAAGTTCACCCCGCAGCGTTTAGCGCGGTGCCACTGTCACTTGGCTTCACACAGTTGACAGGAGAAATGTTAGCTTTGGCATGGCTGGACGCGGCGAATCTCCGAGCAGAAAGAAGCTTCCAGCGGTTTTGTTCGTCTGCACAAAGAGTGAGGGGAGTCGAGAGCCACTGACGTAACAAGTTTAGGACAAAGCCTATTGCAATTTGGATTAAGACTGCAAAAATAATCATGTCATCTTTATGTATGAATTATAAATCCCTCTTATTGCTTCAAGCGAATAGGATCAGGGCGCATTACTGACACATTGAATTTCTAGCAGACTGTGAGACATTTCCTCTTATCTCCCTCGTTCACAGAAACTTCATCTTAATGCTAGTTATGTTTTTTGGAAGAGGGGGTGAATAACTTGTTTCAGATGGAGCTGTTCAAATGTTCAACTTGCATGGAAAGGTGTTTCTATTCATCCATTCATCTTATACCGTCTATACTTTAACTTGAACTTCTAAAAACGACAGAGGAATTGTGTCTGTTTAGTTAAAACTCAAGGTTATTTTAGAAAAGCCCCTAGAAGCGCTTGATCTGTGCAACAATACAACCAAACGTGACATAAGTCCCCTCTATGCATATATATAGAAATATATATTGAGAATCCACCACAGAATACTTGGATTGAAAAAACCTGATTTAGATAGATAAATAGACAGATAGATAGACAAAGAGAGCAGCAGTCATGTCACATTAGTCACAACAAAACAAAAAAACGACAACAGAAGAGGTAAATAAAAACTGAAATAAAACTAAAAACCTAGATACAGACCATACATACATTTTAAAACTGCTTTGTATGGAAATGCAGGATCCAGTGTTTTTGGAGCTTAACCTATACAGACTATATTTTGACTTATTTATTTTTGATAAATTAATTCTTTCTTCAGTCTGTCTCTTGTGAGTCCCCTGACTCTATGGAAGTACAATACTAAATCACTAAAGTATTGCTTCATTAATATACGTGACATGTTTCGACACATACTGTATACTTTCCCTTTTGTTTCACCCTCTACTCATATGAGATCAGACTGCTGACCAGGTCAGAGAACATACCTTCTGCTGAACATGTATTGATCATTATGGGCTCAATTTGTTTGAGTCGGAACCTCCCATAAAGAGTTGGTTCAGTAAAATTATAAAAACAACAACAACAAAACTATTTTCTTATTTACTAGTAGTGGTATCTAAGCAGTCAGATATTTTTTGGTTTTATTTGCCCAGGTTTGTTATATCTGTCTCAGACTTTTCTGCCTTCATCTCCTTAATTGTAATGTAAGTTCTGACTCTAACAAGGTGAGCAGTCTCATCTCAACACCAGCTGCTGAAAACTTTGCTCTTGTTTGGTCTGATGTGGACATTGAAGCTCTTGCACTTCACCAGTGGCCAAATAAATGCTGGAATCTCTTTGTGTGTTTTTCATGCATTGACTTGACTCCTGACAGATTTTACATCATCTGGCCTCTGATTTCAAATTAATTCATGCTCAGGGGTCCCTCTCTGGAGGACAGCAAAGGCCTTTGGGAGCCCCTCCCTGCCCTTCACCACCACCTTTAGATTCTGGGTGAGAAAGAGCCTTTATAGTTGGAGGCATCTAAAAGTTGGCTGGTGTCAATTTTCTGCTAGTCTAATCTGTTACAGAGGCACAACTTGCCTTCTGTTGTCAGGAGCAACTAATCCTTATCTTCACAGATCCGGGATTTAACTTCTCATATCCCCTTGTCTCAGCAGGCTAAGCTAGCAGCTAACAAAGCGCCCATGTCAATTCCCCAGAGCTCCCCCTCCCTGCTGATGAGTGCCAGACACACACACACACACACACACACACACACACACACACACACACACACACACACACACACACACACACACACAGATCACAAAAGCACAGGCGCAAGTGACGCTGCATGACACAAACAGATCCATGAACACAATCTATGCACACAAGTGTACTGACAAACAAGCAGGAAGCCACAGAGGCCCCACAGTGTTACCACACTGCCTGATGGGCACAAATGAAATAATTCTATGTTGGTGATTAGCATCCTTGTGGATTTGAAAACAAGTTGAAAAAAAAACAGATTCACTCTCAGCTTGATATTTTTAAATTGAATAATGCATAATAGTTGTGTGTCTGTCTGTATGTGTGTGTGTGTGTCTGTGTGTGTGTGTGTGTGTGTGTGTGTGTGTGTGTGTGTGTGTGGGTATTCATTTAGACCAAAGTCATCCCCATACACAACATCACAACCTGAAACCCAAGTACCTTCATTTTGTTACCAAACAGTATCTATTACATTACATTACATTACATGGTTTTTGGTTGTAATGACACAAACAGATACTGCTTCTATACCTTCCTTTATAGATGTCATTAAATTAAAGGTGCAGATTATTTCTAATCTATGTTAGTACAATGCTTATATGCCATATTTAGTTATTGGTGGCTGTTATCATTAATCCTTCTTACTGTTCATACTGGTTGTAAAGTGATCCCTTCCTATTGACACAACACTGTAAAAGAGATTGGATGAAATCCACAGTCCTCATCCTGTGCGGAAGTGCATTCTAAAGTTCAGCTGAAAGTAATATGAGGGATGCTGCAAACAAACCTACATCTTTCAGAGTTAGGAGGCCGGATTTGAACTTGTTTTTCAAGCTCTCTTTTTCTTTCATTAAAGAAGTGCCCCCATCACATTTGTGAGTACAATAGAGTGCAGCAGCCGTGCATCACATTTCATCCCTTTGTATGATAGCAGGCGTTTTGCCATATCTTCAGGTGTGGCCATCAAGAACAGCTAAAACACTTATAATACAAATTTAGCTTTAAGTGTGTCATATATTTTATTGTAGTTCCTTTCAGTATCATATTTAAACTTGAAATTCATTCACATTAAGGTTTATGATTTCACATCAAATTAGTGTTTTTTTCCCCTCTGTGGAGAAAGGCAGCTATAGGTTGTGAATATTAATAAGAAAAAGCTGTAGTGTTTCCGCCTTCTCAGCCAACAAAACCTGAATACTGATAAGTTAAAAATAACTGAAACTTAAAAAATCAGTCTAGATTCTTTAAGTTTCAGTTATTTTTTACTTTACAGTACACAACAAAGTGAGAATACCCCTATACAATATCACTAAAATGTTAAATGATTCAAAATACAGTATGTATCTTACAATAACTGTATTATTTTTAAATTGAAGTGTAGAGTATGTGTCCTTGTGTTTAATTAAAAACAAACAGGTTAGATACACTGCAAACACAGGCCGAAAAGTACAACCTCAATGCAACATAAGTGAGTATACCTGTGATTTCTACGTAAGCCTAACTGCATGAACAAGGTTATAAAAGAACCTGTGAACACCACAGCTTCTTCAGTTTTGACCTGGGTTGTGTCTAATGCAAAATGGCTCCACATGGTAAGGAACTACCTGAATAAGTAAGAAACCAGATTGTGAGACTTCACAAAGATGGGAGAAGGTACAAGAGCATCAGCAGGCTATGGAACGTAAGCTGAGACACAGCAGTGGTTAGGAAGTGTAGGAATATACGCCATGCACAATTTGCTAATTACGCAAACTTGTATTGAAAAACAGACAGGTAAGAGCTTCTGACTTGGCAAAAGGATTATCTGTTGAAAATGGTGTTTCAGTGACTGATCAGACAGTGAGAAGGACGCTGCATGAAGTCAACCACTAGGGACGGCTTCCATTAAGAAAACCATTACTAACAAAATGGCAAATAACTGCAAGATCAAATTTGTGATGATTAATGAACTGATTAATTTTGGCAGCACATTCTTTGGTAAGATGAAACTAAAATAAATTTGTATGGATCAGAAGGGGTCCAGCATGTTTGGTGTAGGTATGGACAGGAATAGCACAGTGACTGCATTTTGCTGACCTTGAAACATGGAACTGGAAGTGTGCTGAAATTGGGCTGCATGAGTGCAAAAGGTGTAGGGTGTAGATAGGTGTAGATGACACATCTGTGAAGAAGCAGAATATCTCTCCACAGATTTGTGTTAGACTGGTATCAACCATCATCATCCCAGAAGGATTGAATCTGTCATCAAGAATAAAGGCGGACATACAAAATATTAAAAAATTATAAGATTGGAATCTTACTAATGAAGTGTTTACTGGCTTTGTTTTTTTTTACTGGTTATTAAATATGGACCTTTCATTATAGTTTAATCAGTCAAACAGCTCTGTTTTTCAGTGAATTGGCTTCATTCTTCTTGGGCTTTGGCTAAAACCAAATAAAATTATATTAAATGGACAGCGTTTGAAATTACTTAAAATTTTATTGATATATCAGTTTTGTTGGATATTGTAATTACTAACAAATGTTGACCACTAAACCTTAATACATTAGATGAGGGATTTGAAAGGATTCAGATTCATTAATTGGATTCAACACTGAATTTTGATTCGATCTTGTACTAAAACCAAAACCTACTGTTGGGACCTCCAAAAATGGCTGAGAGAGTGTTTTGCTCCACCTGATGTCCCTGTTTAGGTAATAAGATCTTATTTCACCCTCTGTGCATATTGTATGTCTCTCTACGAAAACATCTGTCTGTGCCTGGGTCCCTTTCTGCTTGCGTGTTATTGCTCCTCTATATATACTTGATTTTGCCTCAGGTCAGAGAGCCACACACTGACAAACTGGCTGCAGCTTGTTTATCAAGTGGCCTGTTCATTAGAATCATATACCTTCAATAGAAAAATCTGCTGTATGCCTCAAGGACCAAAGCTGTTGTCATATATAATGGCAGTTTACATAATCAGCTTTTCATATCTCAGTCCGTAACATTTACATTCCTTTCTCAATAATATTAATGCATTGGCCTTATTAAATTGTATATAATTTTAGTTGAGTACTGTGTGATTTGTATAGAAAATAAATAGGGTAGGACTACTGTCACCAAATCAACATACTGTATATCAGTTTAATGTTGGACTTTTCTTGCTGAGGTCTTCCCTAATCAAAGCCACATAAAAATCAATATTTTGGTACTTTGTGGGAGCTGCTTACCACCTTGATGAATTTCACTGGTTTAGTTTTTTTTAAAAAAAAGATTTACTAAAGATTTAATCTGACTTAATAGTGCCATTTCTGGCTTGCGAATAACAGGATTTTTTTTTTTTTTTTTTTGCCTCTTGGGGACAGTGCAGCAAGCTGTGAGCACAACCTTGACATATTATCACCTCATGAAGTTGTTATGGTGAACATGTTGGCAAACAGTTACTTCCACTTATGTTAGGCACATAGGAACATGATAATCCCACTAGATGTTTCCACCTGATGAATGTAAGTCTAAAGTACATTCTCTTCGGCTCACCAACTGTCTCTTGAGCTGCTGCATACTGCACTATGTTCACCAGCTAGTCTCTAACAGTGTCTGTTTTGTCTGCAACATAAGAATTAAGCTTTTAAGCTTTAGTGTCCCTGAGGGGCAATTTCACTTACAGACTGCAGCCAGTAATAGTAAATACAAAATCAATACAACCATGAACAAAAAGGGCAAATAATACAATACATACATGCACTCACCGAGCACTTAATTTGAAAATTATTCAATCAGCCAATCATGTGGCAGCATTGCAATCATACAATCATGCAGATACAGGTCAGGAGCTTCAGTTAATGTTCACATCAAACATCAAAATAATGAAAAGGATGTTGAATGACACCAGCCTATCTGAGTATTGTTGCTGACCATGTTCATCCCGTTATGGCCACAGTTTACCATCTTCTCATGTCTACTTCCAGCATTATAATGCACCATGTCACAAAGTAAAAGTCGTCTCACACTGGTTTCATGAACATGACGATGAGTTCAGCGTACTTCAGTGGCCTCCCCAGTCCCCAGATCTGAATCCAACAGACCACCTCTGGGATGTGGTAGAACGGGAGATTGGAAGCATGAATGTGCATCTGACAAATTTGCAGAAATTATTTGATGCAATCATGTCAACATGGATCAGAATCTCAAATGAACTTTTCCGACATCTTGTTGAATCCAGGTCACAAAGAACTGAGGCTGTTTTGAGAGTAAAGGGAGACCCTATCCAGTATTAGTGTGGTGTTCCTGATAAGTGCTTGGTGAGTGTACTTACACAAAGAAACATAATATAATAAACACAATATATTGGTAAAGATGTTTCGCAGCAAGTGTTTTTCCCCAGTGAGATTATTAAATCAACAGAGTATGAGAGTATAGACCACATTCAACAGAGAATTATTAACATTAAAACTTCTGAGCTTCCTTTAGAAAAACTATCTTTAATTTGCCTTTTATAAATGAAATCAGTGTTGTGTGTGAGTGTGAGAGAAAAGTAGGTTTATCAAACAGGATGGTTGCCAAGTATTTGTACTGCTGGACTGCAGTCACAGACTTCCTTTTAATGAGGGTAAGAGCAAGAGAAGGTACTGTGGAAGTCAGTGAGAATCTCTTTGGTCTTGGGCTTACTCAATTGTAGGAAAGACTGTTCACACCAACTGACATATTGGCCAACTCTGTTCCTCATAGTGCAAATGGTTAACTCTTACTGAGGCATCCACAAACTTAAGAAAATGCCTGTCTTTATAATAAGTCTGAGTCATTTGTGTACGAGACAAATAAAAACAGAGAAAGGACACAGCGCTGAGGAGACCCGATGGATGATGAGAGTGTACTTGAACTCTCTGTTCTCTGTCAAATAATCAATCAACCAACAAACAATATTAACAACATGTTTAAAATTTGACAGTTAAAATTTGACAGTGCTTATGTACAAAGAGATTGGGAAGATTACAATTAATGGCTGAATAGAAATCGACAAAAAGCGATTTGAATGTTTTTAGTTCTCTTCCAGAGGCCTCAAACAAGATTTAACCACAGCAGAAACATAGTTCAATCAGGAAAGACTCAGACAATCAGAAAAATTAACATGAATGATTAAGGAAGTGTATAAGGATGGAGCCTTACGAATAGCAGCCAATTTGAGATCCCCTGTGGGGGCCTTAGTCTAGGCCTTGACACTAGTGGTAGGTTGTTTTCAGCTAAAATGATCATTGAATGATTGGAAAGCCTGCATACAGAACCCAGTGAAATCATTGGACAATAGTGGAGAGGTGGAGCCTCAGTGTCATGACGAGATAAAGCTGGCTGACAGTTGTCTTCTTGTGTGAATTTGTGCTAAAAGATTAATTTTGATCAGGAAAGACACAAATTAACAGGAATGCAGTGACTTTATTGAATAAAGACTTTGGCGTTGGCCCTGTCAATTAAGGAAGTGTGTAGGGATATAGCCCTATGAATAGCAGCTAATCTGAGATCCCCCAAAAGTGAAAATTAAATTTTACTTATCATAATTAAAATGAAACAAAGGAATTATTCTCAGAAGAGCACACTTTTAATTATCTATAAGGGAAAAATTAGTTGAATGTAAAGCATTACTCAGAAATAACGAACATTGGGGAGTAGGAGAGCGATTGGTGCCATGCAAAGAGGAACAAAATATTGATGTAAGACTGCACATAAACTGAAACTACGTTTTGAAAGCATTGGTGGAAATAAATGGGTACTGGTAGATGGAAGCTAGTAAATATCAAATGCAGACTGGGAGATGAAGGCCAGTAAAATATAATGAATGAAAATAAATCATAATATTACCTCTCACATATCATATATGAAGAGTTCATTTTACACAATGAATTAAAAAAAACCTGTTTGATTGATACTCTCTGGAGTGCACACAAAAACATACGATGTAGGATAATAAATACAAACGGAGATATCTGTTTATTCAATTCAGTTCAACTTAATTTATATAGCACCAAATCATAACAGAGGTTATCTCAGGGCACTTTTCATGTAGAGCAGGTCTAGACCATACTCTTTATAGTTATACTTACAGACACCCAACATTCCCACTTGAGCAAGCACTTGACAACAGGTAAAAATCTTGAACAGAATCCGGCTCATGGTGGCCGTCTGCCTTGACCAGCTGGGTTGGAGAGAGAAAGAGGGGGGGGCAGAGAGAGAGAGATGGAGAGAGAGAGAAAGAGGGGTGGGGGCAGAAGGGAGGAAAGTGAACATAGCACAATACAGGTACCACATAAAGATGTATAATAATAATGAGACTAATAATAAAATTAATAATTAAAATAATAGGGCTAATAATATTACTAATAAGATTGAATATAATAATAAAAATAATAATTGTCGTGGAGATTTTGCTGATTATTGGTCAACTCGAAAATGTTCAGGAGCCCAAGATGTCTAATGCTGAAAATATTTATTGAAGCTTGGCCAAGGAGAATGGAGAAATAATCAATACAGGTTTATGTGCATGATGCCGTCTCCATTCTCAGGCTCGGTCCCCTGTGCTGTGTCTTTTAACCCTTTACAGATTACGCTGCAAATACTTTATGCCCAGAAATGGTCAAACTCAATCCCTCCACAGTATGTGGAGTTGGTCTATTGGTTCACTATTCTGTAAACAGGTAAATGTTTTTACCTGTGTTAGTTCAGAGGGTGTTGAGTAGGATCATGGGGCAGGAGTTGGTTTGCAGTCACAGATCTAGACTCTGCAAGACCAGGGGCAGAAATACCTGCAGAAAGCGACAGAAAAGAGAGAGGAGAGAGACGAGAAAGCATAAAACTCTAGAAGAGAGAAGAAGACAAGTTAGTAACAAGCATTGATAGGATAATGATCATTAATGATCATGTTAGTGCAAAAAAAACCCTCTAATGTGTTCTGTAATTATCAAACAATACTTGCATGTTATGAAATTGATTATCATAAATAATAAGGTGAACAGGACAACAAATGATGTTTACACTGATGCTGTTTTTAAAGCCTCAGTTGGGCAGATACAAGTGCAGTTTTATATATATTGGAATCAGTTAGCTAAACTTCAAGCATGCCTTAAGGACATAAAGACCTGGATGACCAGCAACTTTCTGCTGTTAAACTCAGACAAAACTTAAGTTATTGTACTTGGCCCCCAACACCTCAGAAAAATATTATCTAATTATATACTTACTGTAGGTGGAAATACCCTGGCCTCCTGGTCCACTGCTAGGAATCTTGGACTTAGATATGTCCTTTAACTCCCACATAAAACAAACTTCAAGGACTGCCTTTTTTCACCTATGTAACATTGCAAAAATCAAGCACATCCTTTCTAAAAAAGACTGAAAAATTAGTTACTTAATTACTTCTAGGCTGGATTATTGCAACTCCTTATTATTAGGCTGTCCCAACAAATCTTTAAATACCCTCCAGCTGATCCACAATGGTGCAGCGTGAGTACTGACAGGAAGTAGAAAAAGGGATCACATTTCTCCTGTGTTAGCTTCTCTGCATTTGGCTCCCTGTAAAATCCAGAATAGAATTTAAAATCCTCCTCTTCACCTACAAAGCCTATAATGGTCAGGCACTGAATTATCTTAAAAACCTCAGAGTACCTATTACCCCACTAGAACACTGTGCTCCCAGAACGCAGGCTTACTTGTGGTTCCTAGAGTCTTCAAAAGTAGAAGATGCACCAAGCTCCTCTCTCCTCCTCTTCCTCTCCATCAGTATGTATTTATATCACATCAATACTTGTTACTAACGGGACTTCTTCTCTCTCCCGTAGTTTTGTGCTTTCTCCTCTCTCTCTCCTCTCTCTTCCTGTAATTTTCTGCAGGTATTTCTGCCCCTTGTGCTGCACAGTCTGGATCTGTGACTGCAAACCACCTACTATTATTAACCCAATTATTATAATTATTAGTTTTATCATTAGTTTAATGATTATTATGCATCTTTATGTGGTACCTGGATTGTGCTATGTTCTCTTTCATCCCTCCACCATGAGCTGGGTTCTGTTCAAGGTTTCTCCCTGTTAAAATGGAGGTTTTTTTGCCACTGTTTCCAAGTGCTTGCTCATAGGGGAATTTTGGGTCTCTGTAAATATAACTATAAGCAGTACGGTCTAGACCTGCTCTACATACAAAGTGCCCAGAAATAAACTTTGTTATGATTTGGCGCTATATAAATTAAATTGAATTGAACTGAATTGAATCATATATCATATATTGTGTTTCATAATGTGTTTACTTGTTATGGCTTTAAGTTTGTTGTATCTCTGTATTTTAATGTGTTTCGCGTAAAGCACATTGTAACTGTGTTTGGAAAGGTGTTATACAAATAAAAATAACAATAATAATAATTAATATCAAATGTTCAGTGCGCAGAACTGTTAGTCATTTACAATCAGGGTAATTCCCACACCTGTAGCTTTTCAGATATTATCAAATTGGTGGGTACAAAAAAGGCATGCAATCACGATGTATGACGACATGCACTGGCTGATTTGGCACCGTTGGAAGATGTGGCGAATGGAAGACTTCGGCGGGAGTGAATCTTCAGAGACCAGCAAGATCTACTAGCCAATGATGATGAGTGGCTGATGAGCCATTTCCGACTTCCACAAGCTTTCCTCTTGGATCTCTGTGATGTATTGGCCCAGCGTTTCAGATAAGCACCCGCAGAAACCATGCCTTGCCAGTCCAACTTCATGTCCTGACAACACTCTGATATCTGGCAACCAGCACTAGCTGACAGGTCAGGGATATATCAGCCAACCTCTAGCCATGTTATTCCAGACTAGTTAATAGGTATAAATAATTTGTCACACTTGTACAGAAAGTTTTCCTAAATGGTGGGTGAACAGGCAAATAAAGAGGTGCAATTTGCAGCAATGTCCGGTTTCCCAAATGTAATTGGTGCTATTGACTGTACTCATGTTGCTATAAGGGCACCAAGTGAGCATTAATTTGCTTTCATTCCATGAATGTCCAAATCATTTGTGATCTGAACATGTTACTGACGAATGTTCTGCCTCTGAGACATGGGTCAACCCATGAGTCATTCATACTGAGACACAGCAGTGTTGGATGTAGATTTTAACCGGAGCTGGGCATGATGGCTGGCTTGTAGGTACAGATATTTAATATAGAAATGCTAAAAAAATTAATTAATTGTATCATTGTACAGGCAATGTCACACAACCATTTTTCCCCTTAATTTCTTGGCAACCTAGTTGATGGAGTCGATTGTGTCCCTTTGCATCTGTAAGGACACGGCCGCTGCTGGGGGGTTGGGACGCACGAGGTGCAGTGGAGACGCTGGGCGCACACAGTTGCTCAGCTGCAGCACCACTGACCCCGCTGGAACACGCAACGACTACAAGAAATAGACATTTTTTGTGAATAAAGTCCCATTTGTTTCTGTTACCATAAATGTGTCAGCACAATTTAAATGCATTTGGTTTAGACTCATTTCAAACAGGGAATCCAAATTATGTACCTGAGTCATCTGTGTCTTGCACGTGTCCCCCTCCACCTCAGTCACTATTCCATCCAGGAGGCATTCACCGATAATTCCTGCCAAGCAGGGTGAGCCCGGGTGCTCCCTTTTCCCTGGCACAGACCCTCTGCCTGTGTGATGTAATGCTATTTATTTTCGGTGTCCACTTTTGGACCACTTCTTTTATTTCAGCGACAGTCTGACCTTCTGAGTCAGCAGCATTCACAGCGTCCGCCACATGCTACCACTCTAACGCCTTTTTGGCATTTATAATGCCCAAACTGTGTCCACCAAACATCTTTTTTTCTTGTCTCAACCTTCTCAACAAAAACTTCAATTTCACTGAAATGTTTTTTTAGTTTTTCTGTCAGCATTTGAAATGATAGTTTTCATGCTATCAAGTACACAGTGACTGTTTTCTATTTATAGGCAACTATTTATGTTGCATGAAGCTCGCACAGGTTCATCCACATTTCAAGTGGATTGTCATTTATAAAGGGAAATAGGGGTAGTGTGTGCGTTCACACTGTTATAAATCCGAATATTTTTGTGCAAAAGCACTTTCTGTGTTTCTTCTATAATAGCTTCCTCCATTTTGGACTCTAGCTGTCCATCACCTCAAGGGTCAGCATTGTCAGGATGATGTTTCTTTCACTGTCTTTTAATAAATTTTAACCAGGAAGTTATATACTGTGTACTACAGTTGGGCTGATAACACTTTCAGAAACTAGTGAGGGGAGTTCCATTGCTAAAAGCTACTTATTCAGTCAGTGACAAAATCCCAATTTGTGCCTCTCACATATAAGCTTACGTTCAAGTCACAAAGCTAAGCATCCAATTTTCATGAAAATAAACATAAGGTGAACTTCAAAGACCCTAGGCCATTTAACAACACCCATCTTGTTCTGAGGATTTCCAGAATCCTCAACAGACTCTTCTTACCTTCTTGATGAATAAAAAAAAAAAGTCCTCACAAAAAAAGGGAGCATTTGTTGTTTTGCATGAAATAATCTAGGTTTATGCTTATCTGACAGGGACCTCTGGTGGACGTGTCAGTGTGTGAAATGTGTGAATGAAGCAAAAGAAGTAAACTGGGGAGTATTATGACATGTTAGCACTTCAAAACCTTGTAGGGAGGAGGTCATAGTGGATGGATGGTTCAAAAAAGTGCATCCAACCACTGTTCTCCTGCTTCTCCACAATTTCATTACCTATAGACAGTCACTGTTCTTCTTCATTTCATAACCTTAAAGGAGAACTCCAGTTTTGCACATCGAAGTCTTTTTCCAGGTGTTGGGAAGTGCATAATTGAAAAAAGTTGTATAACGCCTTTTGTTTCATCAGAGGGAGATGTGTAAAGTCTATCAGTGTCCTGAAGTAATGTCACTTAAGTAAGTGTCAGTTGGGTCTGAAGACTACAGGTTAGAAAATAAAAAAAAATCTGGGGGTGTGGATTTAGAAAGAAGTTATTTTACCAGACCTCTGTAGCCCACTTCTCATCTCTGCTTGAGGCTAGCAGCCCGAAACTACATTGGCTGCTATCAGCATAACACAACAGAATATCCAACCCAGCTGTCAATGGTCAAGTTGCGTAGGTGCAGAGGGTAATAGGTGCCAAGTTTTGAGAGGGAAGAAAAATGTGTGGAATAAAAAAAATATCGCTGGCTCTGCTGCGTCGACTGTGGTCTTTTTTTTTTGTTTGTTTAAAATCGTCTGACTTTCTATTGTGAGTTCAACAATCTTATAGGAGCGCAATGCTAATTCAGTGGAGTATTCTTTTAACCAAGTAGTTTTTGCACCTAAACCTGACCAAACCTTAATGGCTCTCAGGGTCAGTGTACCACTGACTCAACTACAGACTCCTGACTTCAGTTCTTTGCTTAAGGTCACAAAAGCAGTTTAGTGGCACTGTAATCACAACACACCCTTAGCTGAACATCACTAGCAGCCAAAGTCAAATTTATAATAAACCGTCTCTCACTAAACTATTGCGTAAATGTCAGTTTGACACTTTTGGCCAAACAGTGAGATATGCTGTGGACCAAGGCTGCAGTATGTTAAGACATCAAACACAGAAGCCAGTTATTTGTAGTGTGTGCCTGTGCATTTCAGAGACAGAGCTCCCTGACACACCCATAATTTCTGAATTGTGACAAGATTGGCTTTGGTTACAATGAGATGGGATCTTAATAATTTGTATAATTTTTTACACTAGCCTTTGTTTGCCATAGCAATATCGAAGCAATTGTAGAAGAATAAGGGTAGACATCTAAAAGATACATTTTGAAAAAAATTAAAATTGTTAAAAAAAAGTTCTAAAGATTACCCATGGGGAACTTGGTGTATGTGAAGATAAAACGCTATGCAACAAAACAATTAATTCAAACTTGCTTTTTAATACTGAAAGTCCAATTCTTTTGCTTTTGGATGGAAATCAATGTAGAAAAATAGTTCTGTAAGTAAAAGTTGACTGAGGTCAGTCTGGTTTGCAGCTGCCTGTCTGCTCAGCTGTGGTCAAGCCCAGAGGCCCCATCTGACACAAACAGACATAGCTCTTTCAAACACCCATTTTAGTGTGAAAGTCATGAAGTAAGTAATGCTACTACCTTTTTTTCTAGAAACTCTAATTTTGTAATGCTCATCAAGTACCAAAAAAGCCCCAACAGACTGACTGATGTGTTTGCGTCACAGGAAAAGTGTCCCACTTGTCACTATCTGACCATGTAGACTCATGCTTTATTATCTGGGTCTGTTTTTCCTGATTTGGTCTAGGCACCTTAGTTCCAATGACATATTCAGGAGACTCCATATCAGCATAGCGCTTCCTTTTAATGCGCCCATTGTGCAGCCTTAGCTAATTTTGTGCGTAAGTTAATGCTGGAGAGAAAAGAGGAGGCAACTAAAGTAAATAAGCTATACAGGAGAGACTTCACCAGTTTACTGTGTGTTTTTTCACCTTGGATTACCTTTGTGTGAGAAAATCAACAAATTAAGTGCATATCTCAATTACCCTTGTGTTCACATCATGTAGAATTAAGATAACATGTTTAAGCTAAGTACCCACTAGGCAGCTCATTAAGTTGGTCAAAGTTATCGTAGCGTTTGTTGAAGATTTTTATCCCTAAAACTTCACAGTTTACACACATGGTAACAGAAACCTTAGCTGAGATATTACAGAGACATTTAAGCTTTCTCTAGCTAAATGACTACTCATTAAGGAATTAATTGTTTACGCAGCTACTTTGCAACAATGGAGAGTGGGGTAATAGATGACTTGATTTCTAGATAATTCATGTGATTGTTTGAGGTGGATTCATTTCAATGTCGCTGCTAGTGTTTAGATATATAACTGTGTATTGAAAAACTCTCCTGCCTGAAATTATAAACACTGTATTTTATAAATAAATTGGATATATAGAATGTTTCCCAACAATATGCCACATATTTTGACGGTATAAGTATAAATGTAGTTTATTAAAGTGCTCAAAAAAGCAAGAGAGTAGACATATATTCTACTACTACTACTGACCTGAAACTGCTATCCTCCATTTTCGATATACTGTTCTTTATTGTTATTAATGGCAAATTGTGTTCAATATGTAATATGATTATTTTCCTTGATTCTTGTAGGCCTATATGTTCTTCTGTAGACCACACACTTACCCACCTTGCCATTAACCTGGTTAAGGGAAGTTCTGCATCCTCTGTGTTGGATCAACACCCTGTGGCGACGGCTGTTATACCTGAACCCCTTACACTCACCAAGCACTTTATTAGGAACACCATACTAATGCTGGGAATGGCCTCTCTTTGCTCTCAAAACAGCCTCAGTTCTTCATGGCATGGATTCCACAAGATGTTGGAAACATCCCTCTGAGATTCTGATCCATGTTGACATGATTGCATCACATCATTTCTGCAGTTTTGTTAACTGCACATTCATGCTCCTGTTCTACCGTATGGGATACATTTGGGAAATGTGTTCGCTTGGATTCATATCTGGTGACTGGGGAGTTTATGAACTCATTTTCATGTTCATAAAACCAGTTTGAGACAATTTTTGCTTTGTGACATGGACCTAGAAGATGGCTTGTTGTGCTGGAAACCAAAGCAGCTAAAGAAGTTTTTAGCTGGACCACAACAGTGAGGCCAGCCCTAGAAATACGAATGTCTGTGACTGAGTGACTGACTGAGTGATAGCCCATGATTGACTGATTACTGAGTTATGAAGTTTTGGTCAGCCAAATTCCTTGTGACTGAGTACTGTAGTTATACCATTGGTCATCCAGCCGAGTGTTGGAGTTTCCTAATTGGCCATTGCTTTTCCAAAATGAAATGGTTTGAAAAAAGTTTGTAATATATCATTGGGGGGCAATTACAGGCAGATTTGCCAACTTAGCACCTTTGTCAATAGATTTACTGACTTTTCTGACTCTTTTAGCAAGTTTTGTTCACAAAAGCACCTAACAATAAATCCAGCGACTTTTTGGACAAATCTTAGCTACTTTCCATAGACGAGAGTCAACAGTATTGGTGTGCAAGATCTGTTTCAACCACACGCTGATCGTCACTACAGTCTAAATAGAATGATAGCCTTTGTTCAATCTATTCTTGGGACCATATGTAAACAAAGTCATGCCCATGACCCCAGGAGGTGGAACTTCCCACACTATAAAAGTGGAGTCAGCTTGTCCTCTTTGCCTTTCTTTCCTCAGAGACCACGTACAGGTCGGAAATTAATTCTTGTGATTCCCCTGCTCAGGTCAATAGGGTGCAGGTGCCCTGTGTCCCTATGAATTGTGGTGGTTTTTCACATTGTATTGCTACATTGTATTGCTAAACTAAGCATTGCATTGTTTCATTTATTAGCTTTATGCAGCCAGAAGCTACAGTTTTAGCATGCTAACTGTGGCTCCACACTGTTTGTGGTAATTTCTGTTTCTTTTCAGGTTTTTTGGAGGCAACAATTCTACCAGTCTAGAAAGCACTGGAGAATCAATTACAGGAATTGCAGATAGCTAAGAAAGAATAATGGAAGAAAGACTCTAAAAAGTCAGACACTGTGAAATACTCATTACGCCCAAGAAGGGGAAAGTCACCAGATAAGATATGTCCAGTGGTTATTCGAGGACAGAATCTGGAGTATAAGCCCTGGCAGAATACAGATATTTTAGACATTGAGACATTGAGACTTGAGAAGTTACCTACTCTTCAAGATGGAGCGCATCCTTGGATTTCAAAGTTGGAAGACATTATGGTGGGAACACAGTCTGCCATAGGAGATATTAAGAGACTTTTGGCTAACCTCCTTGGAGTCCAAGCTATGAAAGAGATTTACAGAAAGTGGGACTAAATCGATATGTGGGAACTTCTGTGAACGATCCAGAGTTGTTTGCTACAAATAGAGGTCAGGTTTGGCCCAACCGTCATCTGTTGCTCCCATTTCTTCCTGCCCACAACCTGTATTTGGTCAACCACAGATATGGAGAGGAGGAGGTCGAGGAAACGTAGGAAGAGGAAGAGGAGGAAATTTTAATTTTCAACAGCTTCCAGAAGTATGTTATAATTGTGGACAGTTTCGACATTTTGCTCATGAATGTAACAGACTAGGAGGTTTCAGAGGGTACTCCAGAGGAAATTTTAGAGGGAACTTCAGAGGAGGATTCAGGGGCCAATTAAGGCCATTCCAGGGACTGGTGAACCCGTACAGGGGCCCGGAGCCTGGATTTTAGGGGTGCCCAGAGGGGGGGGTCAGCTGGTAGTGTCAGGGCCGGAGCAAGATCCAATAATAGTGGTGAAAGTGAATGACCGAACATTGGAAGTGATGGCAGATTGTGTAGCTGCTTTCACCTGTGTTCGACCTGAAGACGTTATACATCTCCTCATGTCTGGTCAATTGATACGGACAATCAGGTTTGAGGGAGTGAAACAGCTGATTCCTCTCACGGAACCTATTGAGCTCTGCTACAAAGACCAAAGGACTATAATATCAATATTGGTGTCAGAACACACACCCTTAAACTGTACAATAAGGTGTACACCGGACGGCTGTCTGGTGGAAGTGTCAACAGACGTTTGTCGCCAACTATCGATGACAATGGAGACTGAAGTTTCGTCGGTGTTCTGGATTGGAAATCTTAGTCAGAATCTTCTGGAACCAGTTAAACTTTGGGAGAAGTTTATTGTAGCAAACATGCCTGATGCAAAGCTTTCATTTCATTGTACACTCAAGTATTACAAGAATGCTGCCAAATCAAATCCAGAGGAGTGGTTGAATCGTCAACCAAAGCAAGTCCAACTCAGTTCGTGCTGCATAATTTTGGGACCACAAGGAGCAGCTATAAAGATAAACAGCATTGGATATTTGGATAAAGAGCATGATATTGAGAAGAGTGTGCCACATGTGACTTTGATGATATCTGAAGAATATAAACAGAAACACATAGGAGAAATGATGGCAGAAGCAGAGGAAGCGGTTTTTACTCCGTTAATAGGGAACTTTGCCCTCTGGAGGAGTGATGATCAGCGGTTTATTAAGATTATGATTTCTGCTCAAGGACAGGGACAACCACAGACGATAAAGATGACACATGAATCAATTTTCAGTGTCAAGATGGACTCAGACTCTATGAGAGAGGAGATGCTGCGACAAGTTCCAGAGTATTTGTGGCCTCAAAATAGTACTGACATAGGACCTGTAAAGTCAGCCCAACCGGTGAAAGTTGAACTCAGACCAGGAACCAAACCACCTTGGAAGAACCAGTATCCATTGAGAGAAGAGGCAGTCCGAGGGATTGAACCACAAATTGAAGGACTTTTGAAAGCAGGTGTTTTGAAGATAACCCAAAATCCTCAGAGCAATACACCTTTATTACCCGTGAAGAAACCAGATGATTCTTATCGTTTGGTACATGATTTAAGAGCAGTGAATAAAGTGGTGGCTGATTTTCCTGCAGACTGTCGGATCCTCATACTTTGTTGGCCCAAATCCCTCCAGAGGCTATATATTTATCCGTGTTAGATCTGTGTGGGGCATTTTTCAGTGTTCCACTTGGTATAGAAAGTCAAGGTTTATTTGGATTTACATACAAGGGACAGTTCTATGAGTACAAGAGATTGCCACAAGGGTTTAAACATAGTCCTCACATTTTTAATAAAGTATTGAAGGATGATTTGGAAGGAATAGATCAGATACTGACAAGAGCTGTTGTTCAGTATGTGGATGAATAATCATCTGTTCACCAGATAAGGAAGCATGTCACAAGGATTCAATTAAAGTGTTACAGATACTGGCGGAAAAAGGGCATAAGGCTTCTCTGACAAAGGTGCAGTATTGTCAGGAGAAGGTAGTTTATTTGGGTCAAACAATAACGCAAGGACACAGAAGTATTTCTGACAGTCATTTGGGAGCCATTCGAAAGGCTCCAAAGCCCAGAACAGTTAGAGAAATGATGATATTTCTTGGTATTGCTGGTTATTCTTCAGCATGGGTAGAGGATTATGCTGGCCTAACAGGGCCTTTGAGGGCTATGATTAAAGACACCGGGAATGCCCAACTTCATTGTAACCTTTCCTGGACACAGGATGGCCTTTTGGCATTTGAGACTATTAAGCAGAGGTTACAGGAGGCTCCAGCGCTGGTGCTTCCAGACTACTGTAAGAACTTTTTGTTGTATGTGTCTACTTCCACTAGGGATAAATATGCATGTGCAGTTCTTTGTCAGCCGACAGGTATGGGGACAAGTCCTCAACCCATTTCATACTATTCCACTGCCTATTCAGAAGTAGAGCTGGGGTTGCCATTGTGTTACAGAGCAATGGTGGGAGTTTCTTTAATGTATGAAAAAGCATCATCTGTTACGATGATCCGGTGACAATTATTACTCATCATAGTCTCAGGAATCTTTTGAACTATGGCAAATACACATTGACTATGCCTAGACTCAGAGACTATCATAGGCTCTGAGAGCAGGAAAATGTTACCCTAGCGAGGTGTGCCACAGTAAATCCAGCTGAGAATTTGCCAACTTCAGAGGATGGTGAACCACATGATTGTGTTCAAGAAGCAGAGAAATACTCGAGGCTCAGGTCAGATTTGCAAGCCCTCCCATTGCGTGAGCCAGACCCTGAGTTTTGGACTGATGGATCTTGCTATCGTGTCGGAAATAAATTGAGTGCTGGCTATGCAGTAGTAAGAGCCCAGGGAACTGGAATTGTTGTTGAAAGGCCGAAGTAATACCACAGCCTGCGTCTGCATAGCTTGCTGAACTTGTGGGGCTGACTGAAGTTTGTCTGTTGGCAGAGGGTAAACGAGTGGCGATATATACAGATTCTGCATGTGCACATAATGTGTTTCATTTGTTCGGATCGGTATGGAAGAACCGGGGCTTTAAAAAGACAGATGGTTCCCCAATACAACATCATGCTTTTGCATGCTATGATGAAGCCTAGAGAAATTACGATAGCTAAGTGCGCAGCACATAGAGCGCATTTGTCAAGAGTTACACAGGGTAATAAAGCAGCTGATGAAGCTGCAAAGGCAGTCACAGGAGCGGACAAATTGGGCAAAGTTCTTCTGGTTACTTGTGAGGTGGACTTGGAATAGAATCACGCTCAGATATGTGATCTTAATGCAAGAAGCAGCTTCTGAAATGGATAAACAGTTGTGGCTGGACCGAGGTGCTATCCAAGATTCCACTGAGCTGTGGCGAAATCATGAGGGGCTGATGGTTGCACCTCCAGATCTGCTAGGTCTTCTGATTCAGGAATCACATGGATTAGCTCATGTTGCAAGGGGCGAAGTTAGGAGAAAAATTACATAAGAGTATGGGTTTTGGGCTCCATACCTACTTGAGCAGATTGATTATGTCATAGGCAGGTGCATCTTCTGCCTGAAGAACAATGTTCGAAGGGGGTGTGACGGTTCCTCCTGGTCACATTCCAACTCCGAGAGGTCCCATTAGTGAATTAGTTGTGGACTTTGTTGACATGATAAAACCAGTGGGAGGTAAGAGATATATGCTAGTCGTTGTGGACAGATTTTCACGTGGGCCTGAGGCTTGTTCAACCAAACGGAAGGATGCTCAGTCTGTTGCTAAGTTTTTGTGTAGAGAGGTCATAAGTACATGGGGACTTCCAGATCGGATATCTTCAGACAATGGGAAAGCTATTGTCTGGATAAAACGGTGAGATTATTTTACAAAAACTGGGAATAAAACAGCGTCTAGGAGCAGTTTATCACCTGCAAAGCCAAGGAATTTGCGAAAAAATGAATGGCGTTTTGAAAAACCGAATTGTTAAAATTTGCCAACAAAAGGGTCTAAATTGGGTAGCGGCACTTCCGCTGGCGTTAATGGTGTGTTGCTCGAGTGAGCTGCGTGATCTGCATATGACACCCCATGAGTTGGTCATGGGCAGGCGGATGCCGACGCCTTGTTTGCGAAACAAGCGGAAAGGTTCCGAGTCTGGCCCTTTTGGAAGATGAAATGCGAGCATATGTAACATATACGGCTACTCTGAATAAAAAAATATCCGCGTATGTCTCTGACAGGCAAAGACAGGAAGAAGTGAAAGAGAGGCTTGATGAGCAAAAGAGGAACACAGTGCAACCTGGAGACAAGGTGTTCATGAAGATTTTTAGAAGGAAGTGGTTTAACGAACGCTGTGAAGGACCATTTGAAGTTGTTCGCAGTACTGGAACTGCGGTCCAGGTTAAAAGATGTTGAAGTCGCTATGACTTCCCCGAGTTTGTTGATGCGAGAGAAAACAAACCGTGGAGAAGAGTGAGGTTTAATACTATTATCCTTTATTTAGCGAAGATATCTTCGGAGAACACACACACTCACAGAAATTCCGCTCTTGTGCTAAGCCCCCTGTGTTGTGAGAGAGTTCCTCTAGTGAAGTCCTTCTTGTACTTTCTAATAAACAAGAACTAGTCTGAGTGGCTGACTTCGGTTGTGCAATCAGTGGAGTGCGGTTTTTGTGTCTGCTTATCTCACTGTCTGCACATGTTGTTTTGCCACCTACAGCGCATCCCGTACTTGCAACTTACTTCTCTATACGTTGCCCTGAAGTTGAACTTCTGCTTTTTTGTGTGTTGTCTCAGAACACAGTGCACTCTTCTGAGGGTTACATATTGATCTGGTTACTTTTCATTAGCATTTGTGCAAGCAAAGTATTTAATATACGATATTACACCGTAAGCACAGTATCCCACACACAGTATCCCACAATTTCCCCCTTTTGATCTCTTTAAAAGAGATCACCCATTACACCCAGTCATTCCTAACATTTACGTCGTCCTCCTCCCAATGCTGTTTCTTCAGGACTCTTCTGGTGTCACGGGTGGACTACCCTGACACCTTCTCCACCACCCGAGGATTATTCTGCGTCTTTCTGAGTGGCGGATTTCTCCGGATCAGCCGACCCAGGCTGATTCGTTGCTGTCAGATCCTCCTGGATCTGTTTCAGGGACCTCTGAGGCTCCTCTGCCGCTGCACACTGGTTCCAATGGTACCACGTCTCGCCTTTCCCCTCGATACTCACCGCATGTGAGGTTCGTTCCAACACCCTGTAGGGCCCGGTCCACCTTGAGTCCGACCAATTCCTCTTGATCACCTTCAGAAGGACCCACTCGACTTCTGGCGAGCTCTGTTTCTCTGGTGCGGCCGTCCGATCTGCTGACTGTCTGGAGAATACTGAAACGAGACCTTGCAGTTCATTAAAGTAGGCTTTGTTTGTTAGTGGTTGGATATCCTGTCGTGTGCATGGGAGTTTGGTATATGGCCCTGGGAACGCTCTTTCCGTTTGGAGTGAACCCTGTCTTGGTTTATTGAACATTGAATAGACATCAATGCTAGAGGAAGAGCGTCTACCCAGCTCATTTTATTCTGTGCACAGATCTTAGCCGATTTGCTCTTGACCGTTTGGTTCATCCTTTCCACTTTACCCTGGGACTGTGGATGATAGACTGTGCCAAATGAGTGTTTTAACCCCAACATAGACTCTAACTGTTGTAGGTCTGCCCCCTCCAAAGTTTATGTTGTTCAATACACAGAGAAAGTGCTGGCCCATACAGAATTCCTTCATGGGCTTCGTTGTCAGGGGATCTCCCCTGGGGAATCTCCCACACAGGAGATTAGTAATGAGAACAGATTTATCCCTGATGGGCTGGGGAGTTGGCTAGGAGGGCAGGACAGTGAGAAGCACCTTGGCATCATGAGACTGTTGCCATTCGTACATCACAAGCATCTGCTGGTGGGAACGGACAGCACCTCTGCTGTGCACATATAAATCATCATGGAGGAACAAGGTTGCTGTCTCCAGGTAGGAAAAGGATGTGCTGACATGGGCATGGCCTTGGCTGCCTTCTTTAAGGGCAATTCACATCCCAAGTGCAGCAAACAGAGTGGCCGACATCTTGTCCTGGACAGGGCCTCTCCTGATTGATTGATTCCTTTGATTGATTCCGCAAGTTCTCCACAGGGTCATGCAGTTCTGCTATTTGCACCACATTAGCCAGGGAGGCCATGGTTCCCAGAACAGAACCAGCTGGTGTGGGGTTACTGTTGGTAATTGTCATCCTAGGTGGACCTCCTGTCACAGGTAGAGGGGTATCCAAACGCAATGGCTCTTTGCCTGTGGGTGTGGCCTCTCCTGAGCCTGTGCGAGGGCATGAATGTCAACCCAGCTCTTGCTCTGTGCCACTTGTCCTTCGCTTTCTACCATCTCTGTTAGAACAAGGCAAGTCAGCCAGTACAATTAAAGCTGCCACAACAACGGAATCGCTGGAGATAGAGTAAGGGGGTGGTATCGACTAGATTACTGTGACTCAACGCCACCCAATTAAAAGAAAGCTCATCTACCACAAAAACACCCCCATCCCCACAGCAGAGAAGAGATACTATGGGTGAGGCCCCTCTCAAAAGGATTAAACTTGACAACATTTTCTGATCGGCCAGAGTTTTGTCAGACACACCCCTAACTCTGTGTGACCTCTGACCGCTTAGCTTGTTTTCTCTTTATTCTTTGAGGCAGCTGACACAGAATGAAGTGTCATATGTGATTTTTATATGGGTCCATTTTGCTGAGACAGACGTGAGCCAGGTGTGTAACATTTTTATCTTTAAGAACTCTATGCACCACTGTATATATAAATCAGTCTTAAACTAGATGTTGGTGTTACTGAAGTGTGGGCATTAATAGCTGACAGTCTATTGACTGGCCTGCCAAGTCTTGTTAGACCAACTGGCAGCTTTTCCAAGACCAAAGCCTACATCACATCCTTTTATACCAAAAACAGACTTCCTTCCTCCCGTGCAGCTATTTATTTACCTCTCAATTCACATCACCTTTCATTTCTCACTATTGTTTTCAGCTGTCTTCTTGCCTGACCCCTGGTCTGCCATTTACTCATTTCATGTGGGGCGTGATGACCTTCCATTGGGTTGGCACTTAGGTCACCCATCACTTGTATCTCAGTTGCACCTTGCAATCACCAAGCTAGGATTTTCCCTTTGTGCCTAAGTCTCTTACAAAAGCCCACATGAGCCTATGGCACATGCTAACTTGAAAGCTCTGTACCTTAAGACTGCTTTTCTTTTGGCTCTCTACTCTGCTAAAAGAGTTGGAGAACTGTGTGCTCTCCCTGTTTGTAGTAACTGTCTGCGATGAAGGACAGATGAAATGGGGGTGTCTCTCTGGCCCAACCCAGCATTTTTACCAAAGGTGCTTAGTCCGCAGTCAATAAACCAGGTTCTAGAGTTGGAACAACTCCGCCCTCCTTTTTCCTCACATAAAAAGCAGGAAGAGTTGCTCACCTTGTGCCCAGTCAGGGCATTGCGTGCCTATGTGGCTCATATTCAAACAACTGAGAAGGAGCCATTCTACGATGTTTATTTGCTCCACAAAGGCCAAACTGGGACTATACCTTACAAAGTAGCATTTGTCCTGCTGGTTGACACCATCTCCCAAGCTTATGTGGGATGGGGTTTCCAGTCCCTACAGGGATGTGGGCACACTCAACCAGTGTGGCTATTTCAAGGGCTGCTCTGAAAGAAATTATTTTGGGAGGCATACAGTATGTAATGTGACATCTTGGTCTATATCATGTATCTTTTCAAAGTTTCATAGGATTGATATGACCTGTTCAGCATCTGTCAGCACTGCTGACCTGATGTCTTCTGCCTAGCAAGGTGCTGGTGGTGTGGATTCTGATGTTTCTTGTGACTCTTTTAGTATGAGTGATCATATTAAGATCATAGTGACAGTTAGAGTGAGGTCAAAATAGATCGCAAGTTATGATTGTGACTACTGAGTGAGACCAAAGGATGACTGTCACTACCTTTGTCACTTGGAAATCCCTGAGGCATTCAAGATAAGAAGACAAGCTGGAAGCTGACCCTGTTTTGTAGTGCGGGAAGTTACGCTTCCTGGGGTCATGGACATGGCTTTGTTTACATATGGTCTCGAGAATTGGTGGAATGGAGGCTATCATTCATTTAGACTGTAGTGACAATAATTCTTTGGTCTCACAGATCCATAGTTACATTCATTAACTTAAGTTGTGTTCCAGCAACAAACCCACATGCAGCCATTAGGAAGTGAGGTCTATGCTCAGCAAGGAATCATTTTATGTGGAAGCACAAATAGGGAGTTTTGGACATAACTTATTATGTCCTGTAAATATGTATTAATTACAGCAAGTAATAAGTCTCTCAATGTATTTTACATATGAAGTGTAAGTATTGTATTAAAATGGGAATTTTACAGAAATATGTTTATGTTATTTCACCTACCCTCATTGAATAAATAGGGAACACAAAATATTAGAAACACCTGTCTGTATAATACAATTCAGCAGCACCACAAACTGCAGACCCCAAAATGACCATACAGCTGAATCTGGTAAAACAGTTCCAGCAAAAACTGAACTTTATCACCTTCTTGAAGGTAGAATTTATTGCATTAGTCTGCATTAGTTTTAGCTAGGTGTACCTAATAAACAGGCAACAAGGCAACTGAGTGTATAGTGCACTACATTTATTGTTCACCACTTTGTGTTCAAATTCTGAGTGTCAAATCTGATTATCCAATCTTTAGTGCCTGTTTAAGAAGGAACAACTCCCTCACTAACTACATGCATTTTTTGTTTGTATACTTTATTTAATTTATAGTCATACTATCAGTTGCTGAAGACACAGAATTGTACTTAGCATTAGCATTAGAATTAAGTTTATTTTCTAAAATATACTAAAAGACTAAAAAGTCATTCTGTTCTTAAAGTAATAACCTGTCAGAGTTATTACTCTGAGTCCTGTGTGGAGGCCATCTTGTGCTAGTGCTTAAAAGGGAAGCTCGCCTCAACAGCAGCACTCTTACAGTATGGTGTGTATGAGTAGGCGTGTTCTCAGATTTAATTAGATAGTGCATGTATGATGAAATTAAAGATAATTAAGATAAATACTGAGGCTTGTACAAATAATTTCTTGATTTTTAATGTACAGTAGCTATGCTAAAGTGCCGAACCTTGAATTAAGGCTTTGTTGTTATGAGCAGTAAATGGTGTATATTTGTTGTTAACCTTGTCAGCTCTCCATTCTGGAGTTCTGATGTGATAGGCCAGTTTGAATTGTTAAGGCAGGTTTCCATGCTATATATATCTATATATATATATGAGAATAATATGAGAGAGGGGGAGAGAATAGACTGGTTTGAAGAGCAGCATAAGCACTGTAATAAGCTGTTTAACCTTTCTCTATGGATTGTTTGAAAACATTAAGTTTTTCCTCCTTGTTTTTTCTTTCTTTCTTTCTTTTTTCTGGAAATTGAAAATACAAATAGCTGCCTACAGTACACCTCCCTGCCAGCTTTGTGTTTTTTCCTTTTCATGCTTTGCCATGCTACTTTGCACTTTACCTTACAACAGCCTACAACAGCCTACAGCAACCTCAAAAATATAATAATAGAATTGGTGTTCATGGCATACACACTACTTTCTGCTAACAGCCCCATAGTTCAATGCTTTGCAATTTATAGATGAAAAAATTACCGTTGTGCAACTCTAAAGGTGAAAACACATGGAGGCTGCAGCGCGTCATATGACACGCATCAAGTGTCGCCCCTAACACCAATAGGAAGCGTCGCGCTGCAGTGTGGCAACAGGACCAGGACCACACATAGAGCGGGATCATAGATCACTGGTCATAATGTACTAATAGTATGTCTACCATAAAAACGTTTCAACAATGTGCAAACATTGACTTAAAATCATATGTGGAATGCCACTACTTAAATTTGATTTCTCACCTGAAAAGCAAACTTCCAGAGCTATGGCTCGCAAGACAGTATATTTTTTGTTATTGTCTTTGTAATAACGTGATTGTGGGTCATATAGCTCTTTATATTTCTCAACCTATAACAAGTAGTATCTCCTCAACCATTGTACGCGCACGAGAGAGAGTGTAGTTTATTAGATGGTGTTGATGATGTGAAGAGGATGAAGGAGACTCCGCTGAGACTGTCTTGATTGCATATAAAGGTTTATTACAAAGTAGAGCATCAAGTCAAGCATCTGCAGATCTGCTTGTGAGAGGTATGAAGCCAATGAACCTCTCTGAAAATCAGTCTTGACCACGGATTCTTAAATAAGGCAATTGTTTTCCTAAAAACTGTCACAAACATATGGTTTCAGTCACAAAGCATTAACTTCCTTTTCCAAACTGTGAGGCACTCTCTGAGGACCTTTGACCTAGGGCCTCTATGTAAACACAGCTCTACATATGGAAACATACACCTCAAGAGCAACAGAGACAGCAAGAGGTACAACACAACCTTTTCTGTTAGGGAAAAAAAAATCATTTTTTCGGGGGCAACGAGGCTGGAAATATGACAGACTGTGTCAGTAAGAACAGTCCGTCGTGGGATATTATAGTACGGTTGCAGTGCATAAACCCCCCATTACAAAGATGAATGCACATTTCAGTGGTGCATAAACCATAGGCACTGGTCTACAGAGATGTGGAAAAAAGTGATATGGTCAGATGAGTCATCCTTCACCATGTTCTCGATAAGTGCATGTGTGGTGTACATCAAGGGAACAGTACAGGCCTGAATGCTTGACCCCTACAGTGAGGGGATCCAGTGGTTCTGATATGCTGTGGGGGTTATTTTGCTGGCATGTTTTGGGTCCAGTTATCCCCTTAGAGGGAAGGATCATTGCAAATGAATACAAAGTTGTTCTGAGTGATCACCTTTATCCTATGATAAAACATTTCTATCCTAATGGGAAAGGTCTCTTCCAGGATGACAATGCCCCCATACATCGGCCAAGAGGAGTCACTGAATGTTTCACGAGTATGAAAATGTTATGAATTCAATGCTATGGCCCATTAGGCACCTCTCCAACTACCGAAATTCTTTTTTTGAGTCAAAGGAAAAAAGTTTTATCAATTAATTGGTGCATCCACTGCAATGTGTGAAAAGTTATTGTCATTGAAGGAAAGTGTTCACTGACCTCTGCTGATCAATGTGACATTCACATAAGGCGCAGCTGGTCCACAAAGAGACACATGACGTACAGTATGTCAGTACCCCCCACTGAGTGAGGTTTACAACCTTTTTAGTATAAGCAAAATAATGTTCAAGTGCAGCTTTCAACCAACAACAGCACTTAAAAAGCTTGGGTCATGGGTGACGAATATCTGTTGCCAGTGCAGTTATCTCGCTGACTAAAGTATATCTTAACATTTTAGTACTGTCATATTGTTTGGATGATAAAGCATCATATGATGCTATCAATATGCGATTTTACTATGTTGCAAAGGAATTATGAAAGCCTTCTGCAAAAAAATGCAACTAAGTAATGCTGTGGGGATATCAGATGACCATCCAAGAAGTTTCTTCTGGCTACAGGACTTTGAGAGGATGAGAAATGAAGGTAGTACAAAAACATAGTTAGTGGCTAGGGAAGGGTTAAAACACAGTATACTGTAGGTAATCGCAGAGAACAGGAGGGGGAGGAATGGAGGTTTAACCTACTCAGACTCAGTAGAGTAACCAGACTGTCCCACAGTTGCGATCAACAATTTGTTTTTTGCAAACTGAAAGATGATGAGGAAGTGATTTAGTCACTTTTAAAACATTTAACTGCCATTATTTTGGTTGCTATTTATATAACACATAGCCAACACAAAAGGTGTCAGGTACTTTACATGTATCTAATGTTAGCTTTGTCACCAACCAAAATATGTCAAGCTATTCATTCCTTCACACTGTAGTAAAGGCAAGAGGTAAAACAGAACAGCAGACCTGAGGGATGCCTGACTGAATTTATAATAAATGAAACTACAGCTGATCATTAAACATTTCACCTAATCAGTCATTTGGCAGCAGTACATGAACTTCACTCAGCTGTGTCTAACTATATGTTTTCAAGATGACATCAGTATATATATATATTTAAAATAGTAACGCCTATTATCTGTGAGCAATTCTGTTCTTTTTTACAAACAAGATAAAAGAAATCAGTCTCCAGATCGATCATATCACTCATGCTGCCTCTGTAACCTACGACCCCTGTGCCACTCAATAATTTTAGGCCTGTTCATTGTGCACTTTAAAGGACACAGTTCCCAATCTCAAACCTTCATCAAGTCCTCTAGATGTTATATCTGCTTGATTTTTGAAGGAGGTTTTGAACAGTGTCGGCCCCGCAATTTTATCTATTGTAAATAGCTCTCTGTCTGCCGGCTGTGTTTTTCCTACTGTTTTAAGCATACAGTAGTACCCCCAATTCTCAAAAAGCCTAGTGTCAACCCTCTTGATTTTGATAAAACACAAATGTTGTACAGTTAGGTACATAAGTATTTGGACAATATGTAAACTGTATATTCAAAATAATATTACATTAACTGTTTAAGAATTAGCACCATTTTTATGGTCCCTCATTTTCAGAGACTCAAAAGTAATTGGATAAACCAACATAAATATAAATATAAGGATTATTTTAAATACTTTGATGAAAATCCTTTGTAGTCAATGATTGCGTGAAGTCTTGAACCCAAGGACATCATCAAATGCTGAGTTTCCTCCCTTGAGATGCTTTGCCAGGTCTTTACCGCAGCCGCCTTCAGGTGCTGCTTATTTATGGGTCTTTCTGCCTTCAGTTTTGACTTTAGTAATTGAAAAGCAGGCTCAGTTGGGTTGAGGTGAGGTGACTGACTTGGCCAGTGAAGAATATTTAATTTCTTTGCCTTGAGAAGCTCTTGGGTTGCTTTCCCAGTATGTCTTGGGTCATTATCCATCTGGACTGTGAAGCAGTTTTGCAGCATTTGGCTGAATCTGAGCAGAAAGTATAGACCTATACACTTCAGAATTCATCCTGCTACTTCTATCAGCAGTCACATCATCAATAAACACCAGTGACCCAGTTCCATTGGCAGCCATACATGCCCATGCCATAACACTGCCTCAACCATGTTTGACATATGATGTGGTGGCTTTGGATCATGGGCTGTTCCTTTCCCTCTCATAATCTTCTCTTCCAATCATTCTGGTACAAGTTAATCTTGGTTTGATCTGACCAAATAATCTTGTACCAGAACTGGGCGGGTTTTTTCGAAAAGTCTAATCTAGCCTTTCTGTTCTTCAGTGTTAACAGTGATTTGCACCTTGTGGTCCTAATGATGGCCTCCTTTATTTGCACCTACATCTCTCTGGATTCTTAGTCAAATTTCCAATTATTTTTGAACCTCTCATACACCTTGTTTTCAGCCGCAGGAGGTAGCTGTTTTGTTGAAAAAGCTCTAAAAATCACTTTCCACTACCCTCTCAGCACCAGAGAGGGGATAAAGACAAAGTTAACGACTAGTTGGAGGCAAAAAACATTAAATCAGGTTTCAAGCCTACCCAGTTATTTACTATGTGTACGTTTGTTTGCTTTTTTTATTTTTTTATTTATTGTATACACCACCTAGTACTTGGTAAAATGTAATGACTTCTCAAAACCACCTTGAAAATGAGATGATGTATCTCAAGATGCTCATCCAGTAAATAGTGAATTTGTTCCAATTATCTAAATTCTCCTTGTTACATTTTGTTATCCCAAATTATATGAATTCTCTGCCTGGTAAAGAGTTTTGGTGACTTTTTTGATTCTGCAGTAGGATCTTGGTTAGGTTGCCTTAACTTTCTCCATAATGCACACTCTTTTCTTCGGCTGGGACTTTTCCTTCCTCCCTGTGGCCTACCCTTATTACCTGCCACCAGTGTACCTGCTGGCCCTCACTGTGCCTTACATAGTCCTGCCTGACGTTAAGACTGGCAAAGATCCGCATATAACCAGAAGCCAGGGTCAAATGAAACGGATCCTTTGGTGATGTCTAGTTTTCAAGATAGTAAGGGGAAGAAATCTGGACATCGCAGATGTATCTTTTCTCTTTGTGAGAGTCTAAATCTATCACTGCTTCTGCACTTTGGTAGGCTATAGCTGGACATTCCTTCATGACTGCCACTTTTCTCCTCCACACTACCAAGAATAAGGGAGACACATAGAAAGAGGGTAAGAGAGAGAATATAGTAGTGATCAAACCTGTCCATGCTCCATGTGTAGCCTTAATTTTACTGTAATGTCTTTTAAAAGCAAGATTAAAGTCTTTTTAGAAAGTCTTTTCACAGCTAATAACAGTCTAGTAAGTCTAGAATTTCAGACAAAGAAATCACTGTCAAACTCATCAGATGTCAGGAGATGTCATGTCCTGCTGAATGCTGAAGTGAGACCGTAGAGTGACAGGATCTGGAATGCATCAGAAAAATAAAGTATGTTTGTTACAAAGAGAGCTCTAGACATGCAGTCTGGTCATTTAACTTTAACCTGTCTGTGCCTGGCATCACCAGCGGCATAAGGCATATATTTCATGAGTCTGGCTGCAAATGCACTTTTCATTATCAGTTAACTTGCCAATTATTCTCTGCATTATTGTTTAGTCTTTAAAATGACAGAAAATACAGAAAAATCTCCATAACAGTCTAAGGCAACATCTTCTTTTGTTTGATCAACAGTCTAAAAGAAATGTAGTTTATTAAGAAAACCAGCAAAGAAGCTGAAACCAGAGAATATTTGTCATTTTATGCTTAAAAATGTAATAAATGAGTAATCGATTATCAGAATTGTTGCTGATCCTTTATTTATTGATAAATCGATTAACCAACTATCCATTTCATCTCTATAATTCACACATAGAAAGGAGTATAACATTTTATTTTACAGGTTTTCTATTTCCTGATCATTGGTACTAATTACAAAGATAGGTTTTGAGACAGATACTTTAGTAAGTTTAATTAGTTGTTTTGAGTTGATTATTGATTTCCAGTTGGAATTTACCCAAGAAGACTCCTCCATTTAAGCCCAAGTAAAATATTATCAGTTATCATTTCAATTATTATAGAACACATTTATTCTTCATATACGTTGAAATAAATGCTTCTTTGTAGACAAAGAAAACATTTTTAAATAGCTGACCTGCTGTGCTCTGACAAAAAGTCTCAGCTTATAGCAGTTGAAATATATTATAACTGCACCATATGATCATTCTTTAATTTACCTATAATTTACCTATATAATATAACGTGGCACCCTGTTGCAGTTCATTGACAATGAACTGCAACCCTTGTTTGAGTCTGTCTAGGCACCTTTGGTACTTGTCATTGACCAATTCTGTTTCTCCCCCCTCATTTTCTGTTTTGTTGCTATCTAATAAAAGCATAAAAAGCATAAAAACTGCTCAATTTGCTGCAGATATTAAATGATATAAAGCATTTTTTAACCAAAAACGTAAGGTTTTGTCTTTATATTGCATAAAACAGTGCACAGTCATTGAGCTGAAATTTCCTCAGGAACCGAAATGACATTTGAAGTACAATTTCGATTCTAGGGTATTTACAGTACCTTTCATTTAACAATAACAAAACAGTTTAAGTATAAATTTAAAAATGCTGTGCAGTTTGAATGCTCACCGCAATCACTTCTGCCAGGATGCTCAATCCTTGGAATTAGAGTTTTTGTTTATGCAAAAGTTAAGAGGATCAACTTTAATAAAAATTTAATCCTGAACCTCATTTTTAAAAATTGTATTTGTAATTTTCTGTTCAGATGTTTCTGCAGTGAAGAAATTATCTTTGCTGATTTAAACTACACTTCAAAGTTCTAATCAGTAATATCATAAACTTCACTTTTTTCTAACTGGTATTAGCATTGTTTTTCTTTGTTCCTGAAATTGTTTCCCCCCGAGAATGGCCAACACTTCCGGACTTGCTTTGAATATTTTAAAACATGATAATATAAACAGAAATGCTAAATGATGTGTTATATGGGATATGCTGTATGACCATTGACCATTGATTAACTTTAACTATATATCTTATTTTTGCTGTGACAGTCTGACATATTTGTTTAATTCATTTGCCACTCCCTGGAGCCAACAGATATGACATAACTTCAGCCTGTACACATGCATGAAAATTGTAAGCAACATGAGGAATAGACAAGCAGTTAGCAAGAGTAATAACAGAGTAGCTTCCATGGTTTGATTGAAAAAGAAAAGAACATCACCTACACAAACCAAAACTTCATCAGTAAAAAATCCAATTCTAATTGATTTAAATGTCCAATGACTAAAAAAACTGGGAAACAAATGTCAGAAAAATCGACTTCCTTACTTATTAAACAGCTGTGGGATACAAAAACATAGACACATGTAAAACATGTTGCAATACTGTAGCCCTGCAATAAATCCTGTCTTTGTGAAGTTATAATGTTTTTTGTTGTGTCACTGAGACACTGAGAGTCATTCAACTTTGGTCATTTTGGAGGCTGGTTGTGGTGCTGCTCCTGCAAACAACTGAAGGAAAGCTGTGGTGCAGCCTGTATACATTTCCAATGCACAGCTATTTACAGTCAAGACTACGTATTTGGATAGTTCCACATTTTTGTTTTTCACGCTCTGAACTTCAGTATATTTAATTTGAAAAAAAATAATGGAGACTACATTAAAGTGCCTTTTTGACACATAGTCTTCAAAGCTTAGAAGTAGAAAAAAGTAATTGGAGAGATATACATGAAGTCAAATTGAAAGCTCTGAAAAACAGATCCTGAAGAACAAAAAATGTGTAATTGTCCATATACTTGTGGAATGATATTGTTTCGTAACTCATTCCTTTTTGTACCGAATTTGGTTGTGTTTCTGTATTTCGTGATGTTTTCTGTCAACACAGCAGGAGACCACGTCAGCTTCCAGTCCTGTCAGCCAAGAACAGAATCTGAGGCTGCAGTGGGTACAGGCTCACCAAAACTGGACAGTTGTAGACAGGAAAAACGTAGCTTGGTCTGATGAATCTGGATTTCTGCTGAGGCACGCAGATGTTAGGGTCAGAATTTGGAATCAACACTATGAATCAATGGATCCAACCTGCTCTGTGTCAACAGTCCAGACTGGTGGTAGTTGTGTAATGGTGTGGGAAATATGTTCCTGGCACACATTGGGCTCCTTAATTCCAATCTATCCTGCTTTGAATGTCACAGCCTATCTGAGTATTGTTACTGACCATCTGTATCCCTTTATGGCCACAATTTACAATTTTCTAATGGCTAATTCCAGCATGATAATACATATTTTCACAAAGAAAAAGTCGTCTCATACTGGTTTCATTAACATGACGATGACTTCAGCGTACTTCAATGGCCTCCCCACTCACCAGATCTGAATCCAATAGAAACACCTCTGGGATGTGGTAGAACGATAGCTTGGCAGCATGAATGTGAAGCTGACAAATCTGCAGTTATAATGTGATGCAATCATGTCAACATGGACTAGAATCTCAGAGGAATGTTTCCAACATCTTGTGGATATATATATATATATATATATATATATATATATATATATATATATATAGCATATTTATTTTTTATATTATTTTATAAACATATATATGTATATATATATATATATATACATATATATGCATATCTATATATATATATATATATATATATGTATGTATAGTAGTATGTACTGTACATATATTGTCCACCCCTGGGTAATAAATGAATACAACCGCTGCAGCAAACATTAATAATTAGCCTTTCTTCAAATGTTAGTGCACTTTTACATGTTTCAATTTTCTATATTTTTTTTTAAAGTTTTTTCATTAACTTAAAAAAAAAACGAAGAAAATTTAAATAATTGTAGTGTGTGCAAAAGTCTGGGTACCCTTAAACTTGGAAACCACTCCGAATTAGATTAACTCGTTAGGCCTGAATTAACTCGTTAAATTAACGTCCTCGTGACTCATCGAATGTTTACTGCGGGGGTTGTATTTACTTCTTTTAACTTAAAAACTCGCACTTGCTGTATTTTTTTTATACATGTTTATGCACATGAAGCTTTTCACAAGCAAATGTCATTTGATTTATTGGTGTTATTTGATTGATGAAACTGACTGGAAATACAGATGGGTGATATTAAATAGCGCCACAGTAGGTGGCGCTATTTATCTATTTACCTTCGGCGGTGGTTTGCGATCTGCCAATAAAACAACCCGAGCAATAACTACGACAGAAGAGAGGAGAAGTAGTGCTCGGTTATCGACTCATTGCGTCTTAATTTCTGAATATTCTCGACTAATCTGGCCTCATCAGATATCCGATGGTGTTGCCTCTGAACACATGCTAAGCACATCCATGTCAAAAGACCTAGCTGTTTGACAACGTTTCGCAGAGCTAATCAATCGGACTGGCAGAGTGGTGTCCAGCAACAGGACATGGACCGTGAAGCAGTAGTCACTGTTCGTCTGGTGAGGTCCTTCGAGCACAGAAACTTCAAACCAGTTGTGTTTCACGGAGTCAGTTTAGACCAAACGGTGCAGGACTTCATGCAGCTTGTGAGAGACGGTGAGCAAATAGAACAGGCTGCATAATATCATAACGTGTCACATGTTATTATCATTAAAAATTAGATAGAGGCCAAAAGTCATGACACACCATACACTTTCTTCCAGATATTGCAACGAGACCAGAGCTTCCTCCTCCTTTTAAGAAATACACTTACGGTACGTATGCCTTGATTTGCATTAGTGTTAGCTAGTGTGACGAATCCGTTTTTCCTAATAATATGCCATGTTTTCTTCGAACTTATGTTTTGTTGTCTTTGCAATTGATTGTCGAAACAACATATTGTGAGGTCTGCTTGTAGTGAAAAAAGATGAACCAGAGGACCGTCTGCAGAAGGCTGTCAAAGATGGTCTGAGAGTGAGATCATATGGGACCTTGTTGTGGCTGCAAACAAAGCTTTTCATTATCACCTCATATAGTAATCGTAAATGCTTTACAGTCATAGATATCAAAATATATATGACTGTAAAGCAGTCAGCAAACAGTTGCCCTTCATAAGCCACCTTAGCTCACAAATAATACCTAAATGAATTAAATTGTTTATTTGATTTACTTAAAATTCTCAATCAGCTTATAATGAAAAGCAGCTAAATGAGAGGACATGTAGTGTATCAGAAGTAATTATGAGTAATCCTCCAAATCTGAGAAGGTTGCAGTTTTATTTGTTCACCTGCCAAATGCATGCTCTGCATCTGATTCTGTTCTCTTGTATTTTCAGACACAATGAAAATTATCCACCAAGCACATGGAGCAAAGGTATTTATCATACTTTTGGGCCAGAAACGAGGTGTATGTCTGAAGGTAAAGTGTCCTCGAGCAATCCAATTTTGGAAACGCCAGGATTAAAAATTGTCTTTTGTGTCTAAAGCGTTTTTTAAACGTGTTTTAGTGGCATGCGACACAAAGTGGTGTGTCAGTGGTGTCCTGACAGATATCACACTTCTCAAGTTGTAAAAAATCAGCAGGCCTTTCTCAATACAGAGTATGCCAATTTTAGGCGCACATACCTAGTAATTTAAATTTGGATCAACTCAAGAGTCCAAACGCCACAGTACATGTGGTGATATATGTACATACAGTAAGAAAGTAGTAATACAGAAAGTATTCAGACCCTTTTCCTTTTATCACATTTTTCTAGGGTGCAGCCTAATGCTGAAATCAAAAAAAAGGATCTTTTTCCCTCATCAATCTACACTCAGTACCCCATAATGACAAAGAGAAAACAGGATTTTAGAATTCTTTGCAAATTTATTTAAAAGGAAAAATTGAAATATCACATTGGCATAAGTATTCAAACCCTTTGCTATGACACTTGAAATTTAGCTCAGGTGCCTCCCATTTCTTTTGATCATCTCTGAGACCTTGATTGGAGTCCACCTGCGGTTAATTCAATTGATTGTACATGATTTGGAAAGGCAAACACCTGTCTATATAAGGTCTCACAGCTGACAATGCATATCAGTGCAGAAACCAAGCCGTGAGGTTGAAGGAACTGCCTTCAGAGCGGGACAGGATCTGGAGAAGGCTACAAAAAATTTCTGCTGCATTGAAGGTTCCCAAGAGCACAGTGGCCTCCATAATTCTTCAGTGGAAGAAGTGTGGAACAACCTGGACAATTCCAAGCACTGGCCACCCAGTCAAACTGAGCAATCGGGGGGGGTGCCGAGTAAGAGAGGTGACCAAGGGACGGAAAGCTGAGCGGACTACAGGAATATCCTTAATGAAAACCTGGTCAATAGTGACCGGACCTTAGCCTGGGCCCAAGGTTGACCTCGCAACAGACAATGAGCCTAAGCACAGAGCCGAGACATTGCTGATGTGGCTTACGGACAACTATGTGAATGTCTTGAGTGGTCCAGCCAGAACCCTGACTTGAACTCAATTGAAAATCCCTGGAGAGACCTGAAAATGACTGTCCACTGAAAGTCTCCATCCAATCTGACAGAGTTTGAGAGGATCCACAGAGAAGAATGGCAGAAAATCCCCAACTCCAGGTGTGCAAAGCTTGCCGTATCATACCCAAGAAGACTCGAGGCTGTAAACTGCCAAAGGTGGTTGAACTAAGTCTGAGTAAAGGATCTGAGTACTTATGTCAATGTGATTTCAGTTTTTCCTTTTTTAATAATTTTGTTAAGAAAATCAAAAATTCTGTTTTTGGTTTGGCATTATGGAGTATTGAGTGTAGTTTAATGAGGCAATAAATGAATTTAAAGAATTTTAGCGTAAGGATACAACACAACAAAATGTGAAAAAAATTAAGGGGTCTGAAAACTTTATGAATGCACTGTACTGCCCCAAAGTCAACAGTTGCAGTGCTGTTTACTGTCAAATAAAAACATAAGTCTTAACTTTGAAAAACTAATGTGGTAGCAACAAATATTAAATTTCATCTGAGATGAAATTTCATTTTACAAAATGAATTATATCATCAAATGCTATGGAGACATCAGAGCCGGCGTAAATTACCATAAAGCTCCCTAAACTTAATAAAGTGACATAATAGCAGTCCTTGGAGGAATAATATTACAGCTTTGAGCCTGGCTGGTTTCGATATTCAGTGTTCAGCAGGTTATGCTCACTATGCTAGCTGTACAGGGAATAAATACTATGACTAGGACTGCTAGCTTGCTAGTAACAGCTGCCTACAAAGAGTGGTTATCTTCTCCTGTGATGTTATGACAAAAGCTAACAGTATTTTTTACAAAGGAACTGCAGGTGAATTGTGGCATCTGTCAGTGGAACACAACTGACATGCCTTTATAAGTTCCATTTGTTTTAGAGCATCTGAATACAATTAAGAATCTGCATGTGCCACTAAAACAAGTGTCATACCATTGCCATAGTTTTATCTCGGGGTCTAAAATGGCCATCTTAACACATACAAATGAAAGTGTGCTTACATAAAAGCACAAATTAGTGAACCAGTGGAGATGCACTTCAAAACACTTTCTTTATACTATATTTCTTTATACTAGAGATGCACCAATAAGGAAATTCAGGGTTGATAACAATAACGGATAATTATCTCTTTGTTAGGACTAATATCGATAAAATAAGCAACAATATTAATCTTACGATTGCTAAAATGGTGAGTAAAATGTATATTTTTATACTGACAGGTTTATTTTTGTAATACAACACCAATGTTTAGAGAACCTTCACCATCCTTAGAATAAAGAATGCATTAATGAATTGTAAACTTTTTTGTAATAACCTTAATTTATGTTTTTTAAAATTTGTAGACTAATTAATTCCACCTTATCTAATTTTTTAACAAGCATCTATAGGCGTCAACAACCATTAGACTTATTTATCATACGGTTTGATAAATTAACGGTTACCTAAAACTATTGAACGCCATTGTTTTAGAAAGGGTACGACTTGAGCCTTTTACATTAAACTGGCTAGCAGCTCTGTCGTATCATTCATCCTCTCCTCTGTCCTTTTCCCTCTGCTGCTGATGTGAAGAGAGACACCACTGGACAGAAGTTGGTAGAAAGGAAGGGCTGGTTGGTCTCAGCCTCAAAGTCAGCCTGAAAGGACTACAGCCTCAACGAGTTTCACTAATCTAAGGATATATGGCTAATTTAAATTAAAGGCGGTGCTCACTTCTCCCATATAATAGGGGTTGGTGTAGCGTCACCCATCATTCAAATTCCTGTTCTTGCTTTACAAAGAAAGCTAACAGCTTGTTCACCAGATTCTAGCAAAACTCGTATTTGTCACTTGTTAACAGACTACTCTTACAAACTAAGTTTACAGTGTTAGCTACTGTGAACAGCCACCAAGCCAGGTAGGACAAGCATTAGCCAGTATAGACATCAAGGAAATAACCAACACCACTATCTCTCTATCTGATCAGTTTAATAAATTCTATTCCCGCTTTTAGACCTCAGGCAGTGAAACATAGAGGAGGCTTTGACACACTGAGAACATAAATGAAGCCCCACTGACTGTCTCATCAGTTGATGTACACAAAGCCTGTGCTACAGAACTGGCTGATGTTTTCACCTCCATCTTTAACCTTTTATGTGCACAGGCCACAGTGTAAATCTGCTTTAAAACCACCACCACTATCCCAGTCCCCAAAAGAAGCCCAGTCACTTGACCAATCACGTTACAATCATAATGAAGTGCTTTCAGAGAGTGGTTCTGGGACACATCCATGGTAATACACTTGAGTCACTGGACCCCTGCAGAATGCGTATCACCCAAACAGATCCACTGAGGAAACTATCTCTGCAGCTCTGCACATAGCCCTCTTCTACCTGGAAAATAAAGATGCCTACATCAAGATGCTCTTCAATGAAAGTTTAGACTTTCAGTTTTAATTCAAGGGATTTAACATAAATAAAAAACGTTTAGAAATTATAGCCATTTTTAAACATAATCCTTCATTTTCAGAGGCCCAAAGTAATTGGACAAACCAACATAATTATAATTGTAAGGATTATTTTTAATATATGGGTGAAAATCCCTGAAGTCTGGAACCTATGGACATCACCAAATGCGGAGTTTCCTCCCTTGAGATGCTTTGCCAGGCCTTTATTGCAACTGCCTTTGGTTGCTGCTTGTTTGTAGGTCTTTCTGCCCTCAGTTTTGTCTTCAGTAAGTGAAAAGCAGGCTCAATTGGGTTGAAGTCAAGTAACTGACTTGGCCATTGAAGAATGTTCCATTTCTTTGCCTTGAGAAGCTCTTGGGTTGCTTTCGCATTTTGCATTATTATCCATCTGAAGCACTGTCCTATCAGTTCTGCAGCATTTGGCTAAATCTGAGCAAATATTAAGCCGTATACACTCCAGAATTCATCCTGCTACTTCTATAAGTAGTCATTGGCAGCCATACATGCCCATATCATAACCCTGCCTCCACTGTGTTTGTTAATCTTGGTTTCATCTGTCCAAAGAATCTTGTTCCAGAACTGGGCAGGCTTTTTTAAATTGTTTTCTGGTGAAGTCTAATCTGGCCTTTCTCTTCTTGAGTGTTGCCAGTGGTTTGCACCTTGTCGTAAACCCTCTGTTCTTGACCTGGCTAGATGTTGCGAAGGGTTTTTCTTCACCAACGAATGAAGTCTACGATCATCCGCATTAGTTGTCTTCTGTGGTCGTCCAGGCCTTTTGGTGTTTTCCTTCTTTTTTAAGAATTTACCAAATTGTTGATTTGGCCACTCTTAAAATTTCTGCCATCTGTCTGATAGGTTCGTATTGTTTTTTCAGCCTTTGTTTTTATCCTCAGGCCATCAGACTGATCTACAGATCCAATCCACTGCCCTTGCCCCCACTCTAACCCACCTCCACATACAGGAACTTCACTCTGCCCCCCCCCTTCACACACACATACACATGCACATACCAACACACTGCACACTCCTTATCAACTGTCTGTATATAGAATTCTTGCTCAGATATTTCATCCCTAATAGTACTCTGTATATTATATATTGTACAAAGTGTTTTTCTGATATTTTATTTTATTTTTATTTTTTATACCTCGTGCTTTCTTATTGATAAACAGTCAGTGAGAGTGGATGGCAAAGGAATAATTTCATTGTGCAGAGAAACTTGTTTTTAACTGTGCATGACAAACACTTTGACTGTGACTTAAGACGTGAAGGACATCTATAGAAAAAATTTAGTCCACTTCAAAATTATAAGTTTCTCTTATTTTAATATTTATTTATGTGTTTGAGTAAAATGAACATTTTTGTTTTAGTCTATAAACTACTGACATTTCTCCCAAATTACAAATAAAAATATTGTCCTTTTAGAGCATTTATTTGCAGAAAATGACAAATGGTAAAAATAACAAAAAAGATGCAGTGTTTTCAGATCTCAAATAATGCAAAGAAAACAAGTTCATTTTCATTTTTAAACAACACAATACTAATGTTTTAACTAAGGAAGTGTTCAGAAATCAATATTTGGTGGAATAACCCTGATTTTCAATCACAGCTTTCATGTGTCTTGGCATGCTCTCCTCCAGTCTTTCACATTGCTGTTGGGTGACTTTATGCCACTCCTGGCGCAAAAATTCAAGCAGCCCAGCTTTGTTTGATGGCTTGTGACCATCCATCTTCCTCTTGATCACATTCCAGAGTTTTTCAATGGGGTTCAGGTCTGGAGATTGGGCTGGCCAGGACAGGGACTTAATCTGGTGGTCCTTCATCCACACCTTGATTGACCTTGCTGTGTGTGGCATGGAGCATTGTCCTGCTAGAAAAACCTATCCTCAGAGTTGGGGAACATTGTCAGAGCAGAAGGAAGCAAGTTTTCTTCCAGGATAACCTTGTACGTGGCTTGATTTATGCGTCCTTCACAAAGACACATCTGCCCGATTCCAGCCTTGCTGAAGCGCCCCCATTTCATCACCGATCCTCCACCAAATTTGACAGAGGGTGCCAGACACTGTGGCTTGCAGGCCTCTCCAGTTGTCCGTCTCACCATTAGACGACCAGGTGTTGGGCAAAGCTGAAAATTGGACTCATCAGAGAAGATGACCTTACTCCAGTCCTCTATGGTCCAATCCTTATGGTCTTTTACAAACCTCAGCCTGGCTCTTCTTTGCTTCTCATTGATGAAGGGCTTTTTTCTAGCTTTACACGACTTGAGCCCTGCCCCTAGGAGCCTGTTTCACCCGTTCTCGCCGTGCACTTCACCCCAGCTGCCATTTGCCATTCTTTTTATAGGTAACTTTGTGTCATCCTATGGTTGCTGAGTGACATTCGTAGCTTTGTTGTCCGCAATGTCTGCTGCTTGACCTTGTTCCTATGAACTGCCATCTTAGAAATTTTAAGGATGGAAGCAACCTGACTCTCACTGTATCCCTCTGCAAGTAAAGCCAGAATTTAACCCTTCTTTTCCTCACTCAAAACTTCTTAGAGCCAACCCAGGTCATTTCTTATATAGGAATATCTTTTAAATTCCACCACTTTCAGAACACATCTGTCAACTGAGAAAGTAAAAAAAAAAAAAAACCTTTGACATGTGGGTTTGTTCCAGGTGGGGAAATACATCTCATTCAGATGATGTCTGCAACAGCTGGGGCTAAAGGCATCTTCCTTAGTTGTGATTCAGACTGCACATGAGAAAATTTCAGTGATGGGTGGCATCACTGGGGTAGAGTTGAGCAAGTCATGTCCACTGCCATGTCAGGGTGACCACTGATTGCACAACAGCAGTACACCACTGAAGAAATTTCCTTTCACAAGCAGTGTCAATGGGACCGGTTACATCTAGGAAAGTGGTAACCAATGTTGCAAGTAACAGGGGAGTTCTGGGCGGTGTATGGGACCTGCACCAGAGAGGTACCCAAATAAACTGGCTGGAACTGCTAGCCGCATCTCTGGCTTTACAGCACTTTTTGCCTTTAATAAAAAAACTGTCGTGTATTGGTCAGAACAAATAACACCACCTGGCTTTTATGGCTTATATGAACAGATAAGACGGCCTGCAGTCCCACCAACTGCACATGTTGGCTTGCAAACTGATCATGTGGAGCCACATTCCTCTGCAGTCACTGAGAGCCACTCATGTCACAGGAGTACAAAACTTAAGGCAATACCACTTGTCCCATGGGACAAGTAGTATATGCACTGAAAAGAGGTGGTGTGCTCCTTTCATGGGGCAAGTGGTATATGCACATGTGATAGACAGTTTGAACAACTGCATCAGGTGAACATGAAGACAGGATCGTTGAAGACAGTTTGTTGCTGGCTCTTGCATCAGCAAAAGGTGTCAGTGATATTCATGCACTGTTGGTACATGTGCAACTCGCCCAGTTCAAACAAGGTGATTCTAAGGTCACACTTAGGCCTAATCCTGCCTTTGTGTCCAAAACGTCTTCAATGGGATGTGTTCCCTTGGAGTTAGGGGCATTTTACCCTCCTCCGTTTACTTTTCTTGAGCATGAATGCCTGCTTACTCTGTCCAGTGAGAGCTTTACATGCCAATACTGAAAGGAGAAGAGCCTTTAGGAAGTCTGCTCAGTTGTTTTTTTTCATGGGCTAAGCTCCATATGTGCAAGCTCATTAGTAATCATTGCCGCTCCCATTGCATTGTGGGAGCAATTGATAGGGCCTTCACCAGCAAAGGATTACAACCCCCAGGGGAATGGCAGCTTCCTAAACAGCTTCCTGTTTAGGGGGTGTGACTATGGAAGAGAGATATGCATCAACAAGCTGGGCTTCACCTTTTAACCTTAACTAGGTTTTATGAGTTGGATGGCACTTTGTCACTCATGGTGCACAGCATCCTCAGCGTGGGCGCACATTGACATCAGACCTCCTACGTTGGCAGTCAAAGATATTAATGTAAAGATAAGCTCGTCTGGCAATACAGGAGTCTGCATATCCCCATAGTGAGACACCAAAACAAATGTTTGAAAGAGAACTTGAGGTTACTTATTCTGTAACCCCTATTCTCTGGTAAAATTAGTCAGGTGTCTAACCTTAACATCATCCTTGCATAAAGCCAGGAAGAGGTGGGCTTATCTTGTAAGACAAGTGACACTGCGTCAACCACTTTAATAAGGGAATAGTGAGCTCTGTCTTGACGTGCTGCTAGCTGGAATAATGATACAGCGCTGAGAGAGCGATCCCCAAAGTAAGACACTTAACTCATGTTATTGGAGCACAGGAGAAGTTTTCCACTTGTTCAAGCGCCATTAGCTCCTTTATGTCTGTGTAAAACATACCAGTGCTGTGGATGAAGAATGGGAAGTAAGTTACTGCAGGCATAGCAGCTGAACGCATCACATTTTTGCAAGCTTGTGTTCCGCTTGCAGAAATGTGATGAAATTCTGTCATCATCGCTGTTATCAATTCTGTTATCATCGCCTTAAATTCTGTTATCGGAACAGTAACAATAATTTTCTTACTCATCTGCCAATAATAATAATAATCGGCAATAGATATATCGTGCATCTCTAGTTTATACTGTTAAAGTTGGAGAAGCTACTGGCACAAGTCTTGTGAGTGGTCCGGCCAAGCCAAGATACAGGACTAGGGGTCTCCATGGAATGCCATGATGGAATGAGCTGGTAATCCTGGGTAAATTAACAACTGAACCAGTTGGTTTTTCAGTCTCAGAAAACATTAGATTTGCATTTGAGTTGGAAACAAAAAGTTTTTCAGTCAGGCTGTATGTTTCAAAAATGCATATAGTTTGGGAATTCTGTGATCCTTTGAAATCCAAAGTTGCCATTTAAGTGGAAACAACTTTTTTTTTCTTTTCGGCAGACTAATGAGTTGGTGATGAGTTTAGATGACGACGAAAAGCTCATTCTGCAAGATGGCCAAACCCTTACAACTGCTGGCGTTGGTAAGAGTTTGTCATTGCAGCCCATTAAACACTCACTGAAAATGGTGTATTTTATTCAGGGAACACTTGATTCTAAAATGAAACTTCAATCATGAAGGTTATAATGTTTAATTTTTTTTTATATTTAGTCAACTCTTTTTTTGACATAAATGGGATGGACAAATGTAAGGAACACCTCTCATCATAACACAGTATAGCTCAACAGCACCACAAACTATAGCTTCAAAAATGACCATTAAGTGGAATTAACATCTCTCTAAAATTGTTTCAACAGAAACTGAACATTAGAACAGTCATGAAGGAAGGATCTATTACAGGGCTGTTGTATTAGACCAGACACTTTCAAACTGTGAGGTGTGTCCAGCTCCCCAGGGGGGCTGGAGAGCAAGAAACATGAGGCAAAGATACACCGTGAGGTGAAAGGAACAGGTGCATGCCAGTGTTCTGGAAACAAGGGGAAGTTAGTTATTGTAGTTTGGCCCACTGATTTGACCCAGTTATCAATACAAGAAACACCAGGAGCAGCAGAGGCTATGACACACAGCCTATAGGGGCAGGAATTTCGCCAAAATTCGCATTCTTTCTCAGAGTCATAACTCAGTCAAATCTGAACTCATAGGCATGATAAACATGTTAGACTTTTGGAGGACATGATTCTCACTTATGTCCATCGTGAATAAACATCAAAGAAAAAACATGTTCTTTATATTATATAAATTCCCTGTGAAACATTACACTTTTATATTTTGTTCAGTATCAAAGTAATCCAGTGATAGTTGTCTGTACATCCAAGGGGACATTGCAAATAGGAACTGCTAATAGCTGATTTAACATTTAAACGTGAAAATTTGCCAAAATGTAAACAGTGTACTGTAGTTCCTATTTACATCCCCCGCAGAAAAACTCAAATTATGGGAACTACAGGAACTTAACTTTATGCATACAGAAAGTATTCAGACCCCTTCACTTTTTACACATTTTGTAATGTTGCAACCAAGGTTACCAAAGGCCCAGTGGCTTCCATAATACTTAAATGGAAGAGGTTTTGGAACAACTCCAGCCAGGACTCTTCCTAGAGTCCTGGCTGCTTGGCCAAACTGAACAAATAGAAAAGAAGGGCCTTAGAAGTGACCAAGAACCCATTTGTCACGCTAGCAGAGTTCCAGCGATCCTGTGTGGATATGGGAGAAACTTCGAGGAGGACAACCATCACTGAGCACACCACCAATCTGGGCTTTATGGCAGAGTGGCCAGACACAAGCCTCTTCTCAGTGAAAGACACATGAAAGCCTGCCTGGAGTTTGCAAAAAAAAAAAAAAAAAAAAGGACCTAAAGGATTATAGGACTGTGAGAAACGAGATTGTCTGGTCTGATGAAACCAAGATTGAACTGTTTGGCCTCTATTCTAAGCGTCATTTCTGGAGGAAACCAGGCACCGCCCATCACCTGCCTATTACCATCTCAATGGTGAAGCATAGTGGTGGAAACATCCAGTGGGTGTTTTTCAGCAGCAGGGACAGGGAGACTGGTCAGGGTTGAGGGAAAGCTGAGTGGAGCAAAGTATAGAGATATCCTTAATAAAAACCTGGTCCAGAGCACTCACCTTCCAAAATGACAAATACCCTAAGCACACAGGCAAGAAAAGCAGGAGTGACACTGACTTGAAACCAATCGAACATCTCTGGAGAGACCTGAAAATGGCTGTCCACCACCAGTACCCTGACAGAGCTTGAGAAGATGTGCAGAGAGGAATGGCAGAAACCAGGTGAAATCCAGGGGTGCAAAGCTTGTCACATCATACCTAAGAAGACTCGAGCCTGTAATCACTGCCAAAGGTGCTTCAACTAAGTACTGAGTGAAGCGTCAGAATACTTATGTCAGTGTGATATTTCAGTTTTTCCTTTTTAATACATTTGCAAAAATTTCTAAAATTCTTTTTGCTTTGTCATTATGGGGGGTTGAGTGTAGCTTGATGAGGGGAAAAATGACTTTAAACGATTTTAGTATAAGGCTGAATATTTTCCAAATGCACTGTACATTTCCTGTGTGATGAAAATCTGTGACCCCCAAGAACTGTGTACAGTTCCATTTCAACCTTTTTCCTGTGTACTAAGGTCAACTGGACCAGTTTATTAAGCCAAGGAAAAATGTCCATCAGCGTTCTTCAAATAGACTGACAAGCAGTCTGTCTTTACATTATCATTGTGGCCCAAGTAAATGTATGGCTTTTCAACCCAGTGTGACCATTTGGAATTATTTTGGGGTTTTTTTTTTTTTTTTTTTTAAACAAAAAAAATCAAAACAATTTATTTAACCTCTTTTACCATTTTTTTTAATCCTCCATAAATTTAAATTTTGAAAAAGTGTCTTATATCATATTTTGAGTATATCAAAACCTTAGACATTTGTCTGATGCACCATTTCATCGAATGGAAATGTTCTAGATGCATTTTTTTTTTCACATCTTCACAATTCAGCCTGACATACTGTATGCGTCTTTAATGATTATTTATAGAAAATAGTATTAATATTGTAGAAATATAAGATCAGAATTTCCTGTAATATACTGAGGCCAGTAATATAAGTCCAATAAAATTATTTCCACGTAGTAAGTCAATAATAAGAGTTTATAGGTTTATCACAATGTTAACATTTTTTTTGTATGTCATTTCAGCAAATGAAACAGAGGTGGCCTTCTTCAGGAAAGAAGACTACGGTCTCTATAAAGCAAATCCCAAAACTGCTTGGTGACCACAGTATTTTACTTTATAGCAGAGGAGATTCTTAAAGGACAGAGGTCAAAGGTCAAGCATGCCAGGACCAATAGTAGAACAAGAATGGTGCCATCATGTTCATACTGGAGAGTTTTATTTTGTGGGGTTGTTTTTAAAATTGAAGCTTATTATGCACCTCTCTGGTATGCCTTTTTTATTTCTTTTCTTTTTTTTTTTTCTTCTGATAATTGTGACCATGAACATTAATTTTCAGTGTTGTTTTAAAATATACTGAATAAAGTTTTCTGATAGCTGCAGTTTTTTGAATGTTGTTATTCGAAAGTATTAACTGAGTAATTTTACTGCACCACACTGGAATGTGGGCTTTAGTAATCTGCTGCAGTTAAATTTATATGGTTATGAGAAAAAACATACTCAGTTTGATTAATTTAGAGAAGGAACTAACTACATTTTTTTAACAAACCTGTAAATGTCCCTGACCCTCCTGTTTAATGGACAGAGAACATTCTTGATTCTCAAAGCCACTAACACAAAAGCAATACCTTTTTATTTGCAGTCTTCTAAAGACAATAACTGTCAAGTTATCTTTCAACTAAATATTCTGAGAGGCCGAAAGTGTCAGGTTTTTACACTTTATTGCATGAAAAAATTCAAACAGGCATCTGTAGAACATCCCCTTAATTCATTACAGTACAACTGAGAACATGAGTGCCACACATTCTAATAAAATCAAATAAATTAACAGGTAAAAGTAATTTGTGATCAAATTTGATAAAAATGAAAAAAAAAAGTGTCTTATGAAAGTGAATTTATTATGTGCCATGGATTGAAAAAAGAGAGCCACTTTGTTTTTAAATGCTTCAAAAATAGGAGATTTTTAAATATCTACATTTCTGTGATAGTATGTATCTTTCCCTTAATGCATGTTACATAAACATAAGGGACAAGAGTACATAAGTTCATAAGGCTGTCATGTAGAAAGAATATAAAGATATCGGTAAACGACAGATTCTAGGAAACTTGTCTAGTCTAAACTGCGTTAAGTCTAGGATAGTTTGCAGTATCCATATATGATGACACAAAGAAGACTAAAGGAGAAACTAATAATAGTAAAGGAACAGCTAATGCTGTCTCACTGTAAATAAGGCAGCTCCACCCTTTGTCACATTTTCATTCTCTGCTGCTGATTCTGCCTCAAGCATAAATGAGAGGCACACACCTGTCTAGTGGTCTCACAGCTGACATTGCATGTCAGACCAAAAACCATGCCATGAGGTTGAAGAAATGTCCAATCGGTTGAATTTACCACAGATGGACTCCAATCAAGGTGTAAAAACATCTCAAAGATGATCAAGAAATGGGAGGCACCTAAAAAAAAAATAGCAAAGTGTCTGAATACTTATGTCAATGTGATATTTCAATTTTTCCTTTTTATTAGATTTGCAAAAAAATCTAAAATTCAGTTTTTGCTTTGTCACTGAGGTATTGAGTGTAGATTGATTAGGGAAAAAAATAATCAACAATTTTTGCATAAGGCTGCAATATAACAAAATGTGAAAAAATTGAAGGGGCCTGAATACTTTCTGAATACACTGTATAGGAAGCCCCTCTGTAATGCCAGAGCAACCTATTACTCATCATTAATAGTGGAAATTAAAAACAATCCTAGTTATCTTTGATCAGGATATGTCCTTTAACTCCCACATAAAACAAACTTCAAGGACTGCCTTTTTTCAGTAACAGTTACATAACATTACAAAAATCAGGTACATCCTTTTTCAAAAAGATGCAGAAAAACTAGTCCATGCTTTTGTTATTTCACGGCTGGATTATTGTAATTCCTTGTTATCAGGCTGTCCCAACAAATCTTTAAATTCTCTCCAGTTGATCCAAAATGCTGCAGCATGACTACTGACAGGAACTAGGAAAAGAGATCTCATTTCTCATTTGCCTCACTGCATTGGCCACCAGTAAAATCACCTGAAAAACCCTTAATGTTGAGGCACAATCATCCCTTAAAGAGCTCATAGTACCCTATTACCCCAGTTGAACACTGTGCTCCCAGAATGCAGGCTTGGTTGTGGTTCCTTGTCTCCAAACATAGATTTGGAGACAGAGCCTCCAGTTATCAGGCTCTGCTACAGTGGAACCATCTCCCAGTTTGGGTCCGGAAGGCAGAAACCCTCTCCACGTTTAAGAGTAGGCTTAAAACCTTCTTTTTGATAAAAGTTTACAGTTGAGGCTGGCTCAGGTTTGTCTTGAACCAACCCCTAAGTTATGCTGCTATAGGGCTAGACTGGACTTCCAATGATGCACCAAGCTGCTCTCTCCTCCTCTTCCTCTCTATCCATATGCATTCATATCCCATCAGTGCTTAATACTAATTTCGCTTCTACTCTACCATAGTTTTGTGCTTTCTCGTCTCTCTCTCCCCTCTAAACCTGTCACTTTCTGCAGGTATTTCTCCCTCAGGAGCTACAGAGGTTGGATCTGTGACTGCGGGCCCCAGCATGATCCTGCTTTGTACCCACTTTTCTCAATTATTAGGGGTCCAAGCCTGAGGGGGCTGGGTGCCACACATGCAAAGCATGCGTGGCACCCCAATATCAGCAGTGTTTGGAACCTTATTGTAATTGCTCGGATTTTTATTCTTTTTTTACACTATAAAAGTTATGTAAGTGAAATTTTCAGGGGAGATATAGAATGGTTCACACATGTCAGGCATTCAAAATTACACATTTCCTCTAGAAAGCGACGCTATAATCAAAGTGCGTTTTGACCAGTAACTCCAACATAGTACATCGCATATTGAAAAACGTCCTGGGTTGTGAATCCAATCTGCATGACACTTTGCACGTAGAATCTAGGGAGGCTCATGATAAAAAGTTATTAAAAGAATATCGATATTCCAAATAAAGCCAAAGTTATAAAGGAACAACTTCCTATAGTAGTGCTACTTCCTGTAGTTTTCTTTGGCATTCTTTAGCCTATGAGCTGCAGTTTGGCATATACGTGAAGCAGCAAGCGCAGCGCGTCTGTACGAGAGCTGGTATGAGCAGCAGCTCAGGTGACTCAAGTATATAGATTTGTACAGGTTTGTAGTACTAAATAGTGCACACAGCTACACTTAACCCTGAGGCGAAAACATCTCAGTCAGTCACTACCTCCACTGCTGAAAGCAAGTTAAACTTTGTCACACAGTACTCAAGTGAGTTTGCAAAACTATTTAAGGCTGTGATGCCTTTATTATATGGCTGTAGTTTGATGACATGTAAAGGCGTTTTTCAGTGTCAGAGTGCAAAAATACAGCTATTTACCAGTGTAACTTCAATTTGAATCAAATTCGCAAAATACCAGTAGAAAAGATTTGTTTGTTCATTGTTGGCCAGCACTACTCTGTTTCGCCGGCTTCAGTGACTCAATGCAATCTCTCATTTAGCATTTTGTTCATCGGTCTTTATGAAAAAATGAAGTGTATTCCTGGGGGTTATTTTCCACAGTCTAAGACAAATTGTTATCTTCTACAGCCATTGCAGCATTTTTTGAGCACAGAAAAAACTACAACTTGCATGAAGAGACTGCAAGCATGGCAGGATGGGTACTTGCGTTGTCCTAACTTCATTTCATCCATATACATAAAACTCAACAACGCCCTCTTCTTTATTAATTTTTTCAAATTTCTGGTCATAATTTCTGAAGTCTAGTGCACATTTAGTACATGAACATTTAGCACTAATGGGAAATGGTGATCATTAAAGGCTACCAAAAAAAAAAACACAAATATTGAATAAACAATGATATTAGATAATTTTTTCAAAAAACTACCATCCATTTAGATGTATGGAGCAAGGCAGATGACATACTGTTGAGAAAGGCTCTGTTGCAAGGCAGGATTTTTAGTTATTAGCTTAGTTACAAGTCAAGAGGTTAAATGCCTGGGACTCCCCCATCAGTCATTTAGAACTAAAGAAGCCTGTGGGATGAGAGGTGAAACATCTTCGAGAACCTCAAGCATTCCAGTTGCCTACGTATAGCACTTATGAATCGCAGTGCTGTTATTTAGGCTATATTTACTTTAAAATGATGACTCAGAGAGAAAGATAGAAGCAGCAGAATATCTTTCTTATTTTTTTCTTCCACACAGCACACAGCCTTCTTCTGGGTAACAAACCACTAGGAGGATGTTGCATTTTCAGTCTGGGATGAATGCTCCTAATCTGCCCCCTAGTGAATACACCTTTTAATCCTCCAGATACAAAGATTATTTTTTTTTTAAAGATTTAAAAGTGCACAATCAATATATGACCAACGATGCTGACATCGCAACCATTGGTGAATGCATTGCATTGATGAAAAGCTATTGTATCAGTGGCTTAACAGGCAAGGGTATGTATACAGGCCAGTTGGTGTGCTGCAACTGAGCATAAAACCATACAAAACTATATGTGCATATTTACAAAAAAACTAAGTCCATATTTTTAAAAGAATAACAATATATACACACACACACAGCAGATTTGGTAATCTGCTGCAGTTAAATTTATATGGTTATGAGAAAAAACATACTCAGTTTGATTAATTTAGAGAAGGGACTAAATAAACTAAATAGACTAATAGACTAAATTTTTTTAACAAACCTGTAAATGTCCCTGACCCTCCTGTTTAATGGACAGTGAACCTATATATATATATATATATATATATATATATATATATATACATATATATATATATATATAGCCTAACTTACAACACCAAAGCAAAATGATTGTATGTGCGAGAATAAAAAAAACTATTTAACAATACTGTAAACCTGTTTGTGATCCTGATCTGATTCTAGATCACTCCATGAGGGTGCTGAGACAGAATTCATCCTCCTCCACAAGATCCCTATCCTCAGTACTCATCCCCTGTGGGGCAATGTTGTGTGCAGAGGAGGAGTTAGATCCTGCTGCAAGATATGAATTAAATGAATAGACAGCTAAAGTGCCAGAGAGTCGCAGAACCTTATCTGGCAGTTTGTGCTCATAGTATGCATCTCCAGCCAGCGTCAAACCATATCTAATATATAAAAGAGAGCTAAGGGTCTGAAGGGACATACAATTCCTGAGTTTATTTTTAATAACACCTATTTGACTGTACAGTCTGTTTATCTCATCATGTGAGAGTAGGAGGGAGAGGACAGAAACTGCAGCAGAAGTGAAGTTTTCATATGTGTTTATGCCAGCTGTGTCCCTGTAATCCCCTAAAATTTGGATAAATTTGTAGGTTTAATGATTTATTCTTAAAAAACATGATAAAAAAAGAACCCACTGATTTCTTCCCACAGTTTTAATGTGACCGAGAAAGTCAAATAATGTGTAACTCTTTGTAGATGGGTGCTTTTACTTTTCTTATTGATAACTGTTAAAATTTAAACATCCATCGTATTTATATTTCAGTATATAACAAACTCCTCTGATATTTCAAAATGCTCATTGTTACATACTGATCAACTTTGCCAACTCATAAGCTCATTATTAACACATACAGTCTATGAGTTATTATACTGCATAAAAGTCTAAGGAAGCCCCTTCATTCACATTGTATTTATAAGTGGGTACATGTATACACTACAAACTGTACTCAGATTTTACAGTAAAATCTTGACTATTGCACACTGCCTCATTATTATGAGAGTTACATACTTTGTGAGTTACATACTGTAATGAATTAAAGGCTAATGCTTAAGTGTTTTAAGGCTCTCCTGCACTACCATTGCACTCCAAGGTCAATGAATTTTCCTATGATTAAAGTCCAAAAATCATGCCAATCACCAGAAATTTGCACAGCAAGCGCACACACTTTTCTCAGGAGATGCTTCTATAGTAATGTTTTACAATATATTATTTTAAGCTGTTGACAATTCAAAATTTGTCATAACGGTCGTTGATAGGTTTGATTGATTTGATAGTCGCCATCAGTCCAAGATGTTGGAGGCATGGTTAAAGCTGCTGCGTGCTGATGTTGCAATGGAATGATCGATTAGCTTTCACTTCTTTGGACTGAGTGTGCTGCTCCGCCTCTCTGCTACTGTCTGAACAGAGTAGACGCAAAGAGAGGTATGCCCCTCACTCACAGGGCAATACTGTCAACTCTCTTCTATAGAAAATACGGAAGGTTTGTCCAAAGATCACTAGATTTGTGTTGGCAACAGTTGGCAGAGAATCTCTGTTGCTGAAACGTATAGAATTGTTAAGAATCGCCTCTCCGTTCGCCATTTCGAGTTTTTGTTTGTTTTTCTGTTTGTGTGAAAAATGTTAGTTTTGTCTGAGGTGATGCTCTCATGTTTTTCCACTATTTAAGTGTGTGTATAGGTGTCTTGATATAAATTTTGTGAGATGCATGGATGTATTATAAGCAGTAATTATACTACTTGCTTTATAAAAGTTTTTTTTAATGAAGTGGAAACCCATCGGTACATCACCCATTGGTTGTGGACTACCATTCCGACGCCTCGAGTCTGGTTCTGCGGCCGTCGCCATCTTGGTTTTTTGGGGGGGTTTTTTTTGGAGCCAGTAGTGACCATATGTGGACGAAAGGTTAAAGCTGGTGAGGAGCAAGGGGTGGACATGCACGCCCACTTCTACCGGCAACCTGATTATACCAGGTTCTGGCTGCACCATGCGAAGTCGCTCCAAACAAAGTTAGCTTCCATAATGAGGAAGCTAACTTTTAACATAATGTTAACTTTATAGCTAAGTGTTAAAAGTAATCTTAGTAGCTAATTGACATACATGTCCACATTTGGCAGGTATTAAGAGGAGTTACCTTGTAATGTTATTGTAGAAGAAAATCCCATGTATAAGTTAACGTTAAACTGTATGTAACTATGACTAAACATATTCTTACATTGTGTTTCAAAATTGGTTCTGCAAATCTAAGGTTACGTTACCTAACTTGTCAACAGTGACAGCAGGTTGTTAGTGTCATTAAGTATAGCTAACTATTAGCTATAACAAAATTTCCTGTAGGTTATAATTCATTAACCATAATGATACAGGTAACTGTTGGTATCTCGACATGCTATTCGTTCAAGAACCAACAAATCAGCAGATGGAAATTAGCTCATTTAACTAAATTAACGTTACACCAGAGTACATTGTTATTTCTTAATGTGTACTCTCCCGGTTAAATGAATGAAGTACAGTTCAACGTTATGTGAGTGTGAGTTAATATTAATGTTCTTTGGTTAAGTTTTTTTAGGCTACTTTTTGCAAGGCATCTATTGGAATAATTTGTTTCTATTTCAGAAAAAGTACAATTACTGAGTACTGGGAACCATCAATGCATGTGCACCCACACCATACCACTTAAGTATTAGTTACTTACCTATTACTATTTAATGTAAAACAGTACAGCAGACTTTTTACAACTAAGCTGAGCGAATAATGTAATTTCGGATAACTGTGGAGAGTGCTCTGTCTTTTGCCTTTTTCGCTATGGCCTACAATATGATACATTTCTCACTATTACAGTGTTTTTTCCATCCAGCTATGGTCTGCATAACTGGGGACAGCTTCAACCTTGTCGCAGCAATAAAAGAGGACCTGCACCACCTCCATCTGCAGTATCCAGATATGAAGATCATCTTCTTTGGAATCACCCAGATATTCAGATGGAAGGCTGGTGCCAATCCGGGGATGATTGACATGGCTCGCATTGTTGTTAACAGTGTTATGGTAACATACACCGATCAGCCACAACATTAAAACAAGTTACTGGTATTAATGTTGTGGCAGAATGGTGTATATATACAGTATATATCTATATAAATATACCGTATATACAGTGGGGTCCAAAAGTCTTAGACCAAGTAAAAAGTGGTGTCAAACTTTTGGACCCCACTGTATATAGATACAGATGGGTGAAAATTAATTAATTTAATTTAATTTTAACTCATCAAGCCATTCAGTGACCCGTCATGCCCTGTGTATAGGGACATTATCATCCTGTTTTTCCACTGAATTTTCTGGTTTTTCCTTTGTCACCCATCTGTATATACTGTATATATAAACTCTTCTGCCACAACATTAAAACTGGTAACTGATTTTGATGTTGTGGCTGATCGATGTTCACTTGTTGCTGAAAATTATGTTGCATAGTTGAGATTCAACTACCCCTTTTTATTATCAAAACTTGTCTAATGACAGGTAAGTTCACCTTTACCTTGATCCACAGCTGTATTTTTTCATTTTTTCATTTTGTTAAGTAGTTAAGTAGTTATTTAATTCATACATTTACATTATTTTATACTTCATTCTGGTGTTGTTGATGGATAATAAAATTGTTGAAATGAATGCAGTTTTTAATGTGCAATAAAAGCATTTATGAAGCTCTTGCCCTGTTTGTTGATAGTTTTCACGGTGCAAATGTTGTATGAGTTTAACAATAGCAACATGCACAATATTGTAATCACAGAAGAAAACACTGATGGAGGTTTTACCAGAATTTGCAATTAATTACAAGGCTATTTATATTTTAGTTTTAAACAATATAAATAAGATAAATGTTTATTAAATGTTGCTGTTCTTGAACATTGACAATGAAGGACCAAAAGAGAGATATCAAGAGTTTGTGCTTTCTTTGTGTCTTATGTACTTATCAGTTTTAATGACACTGACAACACTAATACACCAAAGTTTCCTGCTAGATTAATTACGAGGCATATGGTATACATGTGAATATATGGTCAATTCTTAAAAACCAGACAAGAGCGTTCTGTAGTCAATGGAAAATGCACTCAGTACTGTTTAATCATGGTAGGTTTTTTAAAAATTCAATAAAACAAAACTATGACTACAAATTGCAAAGGGTAATTAAACACGTTTCCAATACTATAACTGTAGTTATGAATAAAAAGTAATGTACGTGAGCTGCACCACACTGACATTTTGGAAGTCTCTGTCAAATGAAAAACATGCAAGGACATGCAATATCAATTACTTAACCTAACTGCCTTAAAATCTAACAGTCAAATCTTCAGTACAAACTAAAGTGTTTGTATGCCAAATACATACTCTTAAAGTTGTAACAGCAGTACATATCTATTACAGGAGTCACATTGTGTTCCCTGGTGCACTCCTGGTTGGCCAGTTCCAGCTGTTTCCTACTGAAGACCCTTTTGTTGTCAAACAGGGAAATACTTTCATCTGTGAAGGTGATGACTGTGCCAGAACTGTTCCATCACTTAATTACAGTTTAATATTTTCAACATTCTGTTTTTAAAAATGTTACAACTATCACCTATCTAACAACAGCAGAAATGAAGTAGAAGGCAAGAAATTGAACCTGTGAATCTTAAGGACGGAGAATAATGAACTTAAAAAAAGTTGTTCTGTCCTTTCATCAGAGGAAGCTGAACTGAAAGTGGTTTTCTGGTGTCATCATCACGACCCATTTTTTTCCACAACCAGATGAATGGCACCAAATACACTGCTCCATACATGAAGTCTTCCTTCTACTGGCACTGGTCATTCAGTTTTCACAGTGTGGATACCTTTCGATTTGCAGTAGAAGACAAACACTTTAGTTAAGACGTGGTGGATCACAATGAATCACATGAAGATACCAGCTTGTCAGGATAGGTGCATGAGTGTGTGCTTCACTTAAGGACTATCATTTATGAACTTACAGTATTAAATCACAAACTCCTACATTTCAAATGTTCTTCTATATACTGTTTATTGTACATAAGAACACACTTGTAATATTTTTCTGATATGATCATTGTGTGAATGAACAGCATTTCTAAATAGAGTTTCTAACGTGTGTATGAGTCATCTTAAAACAGTGTTCTACGCTAACGGGTCCACAAACTGAATATCCGACACACCAAAGTGCAAAAAAAGACATCAGAAGCATTAACAACAGCGGTTAAATTCAAAGTAACATTTGAAAGATTTCCTGTTTTGGGTTTTCCATGTGCTTTAGGGAAAGGACAGGAGTCACTTGATATTGTTAAAAATGAAAAGAGTGGCATCATGATCATGGACATCATAAAGGGTGACTGATGATTTCATTAAATGTTGCTGTCCACACATTGTGATAAATTGTTACTAAAATGTTACCCCTGGTTAGGATTTGTATTTAATCCACTTTCACCAGTATTGTATAAGTACCAATGTAAGTATTGGTACAGAAAATGTATTGTGTAATTAGTGCATACAGTATAAATGTATCCTACCTTCTTTTCTGTGAAGAACTGCTCCTCCTGCACAGATGTGACGTGTTTAGATGGGGTCCAGTTTGCACTAACAAGGTAACCACATCTCCAATGAAAATGAGAATTGTTTGTTTATATATTAAAGAAGGGACAAAGCACATTAATTAACACAAGCATGAGTCCATCATGTAAATGTGCCAGATTTAGCCATACAGGCTCATCTTCATTTGCAGTCCCTGACCGGTTGATGGCTTATAAAAAACAATAAGAGAAATACAAACATAAGCACAGAAAAAATAGTCAAACTATGCACGAATTATCAGGCAACAAGCAGCCATTCGCATATAAGGGCACATTAAAGCAGAAATAAAAACCCTTGAATCCAACATTCACAGCATAGGGGGAATCATGCAGCCTTGGCAACACCCAAGCTGTAGCATAGCGAAACGCAAAGTATTGCATAAACATCAATATGACAACACATCAAAAGTAACACACCACAATGAACACTTTACATCACGATGACATAACCATTAGCCTACTCCAGATTACGAGAGCGTTTTTGATTGTCCAGTAATCACAATATTTGGGTCAATGAAAAAGCTATGCCCTTCTATCTGTCTGCCAGTGCTGCTTGTGAACTGAGGATCTGTTCCCAAAATGTATTGTCTTATGTTATTCTTACCAAGCCAGCATTATTTTACGTCTGCACTGCATGGCTACATGAACACCTAGCTGTACAACGTCACGTTAATGATTTTCATGTGTTTATTCTTAGAGATATAGCAGGTATTCAGAACTACCTAATGACAACATAGAAAGTTAACGTTTCTGTTTTAACCACATTTAACCTGAACTGTCACGACGTCCTCAAGGTCAGTTTTCTTAACTCACATTGATGCAGCATAGTACACTAATGCACTGCACTTTAATGTGGTCACACGTGCCAGAAACACACAACAACGTCGTTATCGTAGCATTAGTTTAAGTTGTGACTGTATCGGGCTTTGGTTGAATAGTTACCACTACATTAACAGATGGGTTAACACTCCCACAGTTTGTAGTTAACACAGGTTACCAGTCCGGCGGTGCAAGGTACCGTTAGCATAGCAAACGCTGTGTTGTCAGTTAACACTTGCGCTAATTAGATATCTTGGCTACCAAGGTGAATCCATAATTCACATTAACTATGATATTAACAAAATTTACTTAGCAGATAAATTGACCAGCCGACTCCTTCAGTGACTTTACACAGCTCCATGGATACGCAATGCTCCATCCTGACATGCAGGTCGCAGTGCGTGACCGGAACTTTTCGATCACAAGGTAGCCACGCCCCAAAGCACACTCTAGTTTATCGTCTATTTTACTCTAAATGGGACCATAATTTACAAAATGAACATCATGCTGTATTGTAGAAGACTTTAAACTAGCGATTGAAACCATAAACTCTTTAGGAAAATGTTTATTGAGGTAATAAATCAAGTAAGAAGTAGGGTTATTTTCTCATAGATTCCTATAACTAGCCTAACCTGTCGGAGTTCTTTTTGCAACTAGTGGAGTCACCCTCTGCTGGTCATTAGAAAGAATGCAGGTTAAAGGCACTTCCGCATTGACTTGACTTTCAGTCTTTGTACATTTTTTATACAGTCTATGCTCTTAGTACATCCAAAACTAACTTTTATACAGCAATTATTTATCATTCATAATTCATTACAATCCTTATTTCTAGAGGCGTGATTGGTTACAATCTTCACGCCACCCAATGATTGACCGTGATTTTATGTAAAGTTTTCGATTTAGCCAACGGCATTGAGGGGAGGGCGTGTTCAAAGCACAGTGAGGTGGACCTGGAAGCGTTGCAGTTGCATGATGTTAGGGAAAGTGGACATTACTCCTTCAGCCATTATAGAGGTGTGTACCTTTTGAAGGGAGAGCTTGCTTTGTCGGACCCGAAACTAAATATGGCTGATCTCCAGGTGGGTTTGGAATTAGCAATATGCAAGCACTGAATAGCCCGTTCATATTCCGCTGTGTCCCGTTAAACGAGCAATAGAGGAAGCCGTTAGCTCGGTTTATAGGCTATGCTAACAACAAATGAAAGAGAGCCTCGGGTCTTGCTTTCTCAAATTGAGTGAGCACATGGCAACTGAAGAGGAGAGCATCGTTTCCTACTGATACTCTGATGCACGATACGGGCTACTGTGTAAGAGTGAGCTTAGTTTGTGAATTTACGTGGTGATGGGTGTGGGAAATGGAATTCATTGTCATCCTTCGTTCCGCGAGGTCACGTGCACTAAGTACAGTTTATGCCAAGTGTTAACAGGTTATGTCTTTGGTGTACCCTCGTCCTCAGTGTTGGTCGGTGGAATTTGAATGGGCGGTACTGAAGAGCTCAACTTTAGTAAGAAGGCAGCATGACTGCTGACCCATAGCTATGCATGCCTGCTCATATGTTGGAGGACTGAGTATTTATGTGAGGGGAACTTCTTAAACTGCCATGTCCTGCCTCGCAGCTAGACACGCAGCCACATCTGGCAGCTGACCAGCACGAGTTTGAAAGAGTATTAAAATGGTGCCGTCATTCAGACTTTTCTCCCTTACCTTTCACCTACAGCCATCCAGCAAGTGACACAGCCTGGTGGTGGGGAAAGACAAATATCCATTCTGTAAAGGTTGCCTACAATCTGACCTTTGCTCCTCCTTTATAATTCTACCACCTGTTGTGTTTTTGTGTCCCTGAGGTTTCTTCATAGATTTATTTATTTATTTTTTTTTTTTTTTTTTTATACATATGGAGACAAACAACAGCAGCACATTTTTGAACAGTGTGGCAAGTTTTCCTGTGTAGATTGTTCTGTTTCATTTGGTGTTTTTGATGCATTTATTCACATCATTATCTGTAGTGCTTTTCTGGCAATAAGCAGACCAATGAGATTATATAAAGCATGAATCCAAAAACCTGTAAAAGATCATTTTACTGGGACTTTTTAGTATCCAACCTGGTATTCCCCTGGCCCAGTTGGCACAGAGTGGCACAGCTAGTGGGGTTTTCTCCAGATTCACAGTCTCATTGGAAAGATTTGAGGGATATCTCATGCTGTGCTGAACACATGAACCCATGATCTTAGTCTTATCAAACTCTGGAGGTGAAGGAGTGAACGTTGATTTATTGTGGTAGAGTCTCATGTTAACAAAAGTTTAACTAATTGACAAACAAAAGGCATATGTAATGCAAGCTTAGGTAAGGGAGCTGTGCACAGCATGGATAACTGCCAATAGGTTAGCAGAGGTGGTTAAAGTTAAAAAATATCTTTATTCACTGCTAGTTTTTCCTTCACACACAAAATGTTCCTACTGCTCAAAATGTTGATGTATTGATTCAATATGATAAGAATGAACTTAATGGATCTAACTATTGTATCAATTTAGTTACAAGATGATTCCCTAACTGTAGCCTCACTCATTAAATATGAAGCATTTCTCATGTGTTATATTTAAAAACACTGTAATGTTTCAATAACATTAACCTGAAAGACTAAAAGGCTTATTTTCAGAAACTTCTGTTTCATAAAGCAAGTTTAGATCAGTCTGGTCGATGTGACAAGTCTAGCCTGGTGCTGGTCAGGCCAATTTTCACCATTTCTGGCTTCACCTCAGGTGTAACTAATGTTATAGTCAGACTGAAACTATGTTTTACCCCATCAGTCTGTTAGCACTGTCAACAGAAGTCAAAGTAATCACTTATACCACAATTTGACATACTGCAGTCCACAGTCATTGCCAGGTGAAAGTGTCAAGCTCAGTATTACAGTTGACTTATGTGATTGCCAATGCAGTTTATGCCTTGGAACAAATATATATTTTTACTGTAGTATTTTTGGGTCATTTGATTAAATTAAAGCAAAAAAGAAATTAGAGGCCAAAGTACGTGTATAATATGTGTACACAACAAGTGCAATTCTCTTGGTCCACCATGTTGAATAAACAACAAGACAAGAGAATAGCAAGCACTTAACTCAGCTTCAAGGAGTATGCTCATGTTATTCTAAAGTCTGGGGTGTTGCTTTGTAGGTGATCCTGACCTCTGACCGACTGTAGTCCATGGGAATCAACAAAGTATCACATTAGTATTGTTAGTAAAATTGTTGTCCTCTCCTCTGTAGGCTAAATTTGACACAGCAGCAGCTGAGGTAAAGCAACTGAAGGCGAAGCCAACAGATGATGAGATGCTGCAGGTCTACTCCCTGTTCAAGCAGGCCACCGTAGGTGAAGTCAACACAGGTGAGACAGCACTGATTGCCTCCTTTTCACAAACACGTATTCTCAATACAGTGTCACCACTTTCATATCTGCTGTTGATGTAACTTGACATTAGTCTAAAGAAATTGTTACCAAACTTATTTAAAACACAGCACCCCATTATAGTAATATCTTTTTTCCAAGTTCTGATTTAGTTTCTTTTGGTCAGCTATCAGTTGTTTATTTCTTTGACCTCAGTTTATAAATTGAGGAATCTTCTTTAACAAGGTCTTAAATATGGTTATTTTGGCATTTATTGCTTATTCCTTCAATTTTGAAACTTCAGTATAGATATCCAGTTTCTAATTTTGCCCTGATTTTTTTTTTTTTTTTTTTTTTTTTTAATTTATTTATTTATTGTGGTGAAACATTATTAGAAATCTGCTGTAAAAAAAATAAAAAACCTGCACCACCCGTGTCCTGTACCAACGGCACCCAGTTTAGGAAGCATTTAACTGAGGAGAGTAGCCACTTGGCTCCTGTTCCTACACTTTAACAAGAGGCTTTTTGGCCTCAAATGCATTACACCTCCAGTACAAATAGTGTCTGCCAACTTGTTTCATTTAGTTAAATCTCTTCACTTACATTTGTCTTTGTCTTTCTTCTCTCTGAAGGTCGTCCTGGGATGTTTGATTTCACTGGGAAAGCTAAATGGGATGCCTGGGAGAAGCAGAAAGGTATACATTCAGTCCTGTGGATGTTAAATATATTTTTTTCATCATCACTACTCGGGTGCCAGGCATACCTTTTTTTTTTTTTGAAGCGGTTTCCAGTATTTCTATGTATAGAGAGAGCTTATTGTACTTGTAGGATTTTGCCTCTTTTTAGTTACACTACACACATCTCCAGATTGACTGTCTGAATGGAAAGATTTCAGGGTTATTTCAAGTTGTGCTGAAGCTCTGTTGATATAGCCACAGCAAAACTCAACCATTTGTGTGCATGTTATCACATCAGTTTACACTTCAGTCACATCATGATGTCTTTGTTTCAAATCCACTGTGGTGGTGTACAGAGGCTAAATTACAAAAAAAGTGTTACTGTCCAAATACTTATGGCCCCAACTGTATAAGTATCAGATCACACTTCGTATTCACTTCTCCAAGGTCTCTGATAAGAAAAATATTGTTAGTGTGTTGTACTTTAGACTTTCAGCTTTAATTCAAGGGGTTTAACAAAAAATATTGTCTTAACCTTTTAGGAATGATAGCCATTTATATACATAGTCTCATTTTCTCACCCTCATTTTCAGAGGGTCAAATGTAATCGGACAAACTAACATAATTATAAATATAAGGTTAATATTTGGATGAAAATCCTTTGCACTCAATGACTGTCTGAAGTTTTGAACCCATGGACATCACCAAATGCTGAGTTTCCTCCCTTGACATGCTTTGCCAGGACCTTAATGCAGCCACCTTTCACAGTTTGTTTTGGGTCATTATCCATCTGTACTGTGAAGCACCATACTATCAGTTTTGCAGCATTTGGCTGAATCTGCTGGCTGAAAGCCCTATACACTTCAGAATTCATCCTGCTACTTCTATCAGCAGTCACATCATCAATAACCACCAGTGACCCACTTCCATTAGCAGCCATACATGCCCATGCCATAACACTGCCTCCACCATGTTTGACAGATGATGTGGTTGCTTTGATTCATGACCTGTTCCTCTCCTTCTCCATACTCTTCTCATCCCATCATTCTGATACAAGTTAATCTTGGTTTCATCTGTCCAGAATCTTGTTCCAGAACTGGACAGACTTTTTTAGATGAGTGTTACCAGTGGTCTACACCTTGTTATAAACCCTCTGTATTTACATTCATGAAGGCGTCTTCATGATTGTAGACTTTGACAATGATACGCCTACCTCCTCAAGAGTGCTCTTGACCTGGCTTGATGTTGTGAAGGGGTTTTTCTTCAAGTAAAGAAGTCTGCAATCATCAACTTTAGTTCTCTTCCTTGGTCTTCCAGGGCTTTTAGTGTTGCTGAGCTCACCAGTGCATTCTTTCTTTTTAAGGATGTACCAAATTTTTGATTTGGCAACTCCTAAAGTTTCTGCCATCTGTCTGATAGGTTTTTTTTTTTTTCAGTCTAATGATGGCCTCCTTCATTTGCATCAACACCTTTCTGGACCCCAAATTAAGAGTTCCCAGGAGCAGCTACCAAATGCAAATTCAATACCTGGAATCAACTCCAGAACTTTTATCTGCTTCATATGTCATGCAATGAAGGAACAGGCCACACCTGGCCATGAAACTGATTGGTGGTCAACGGTCCACTTCCTTTTGAGCCTCTAAAAATGAGGGACTATATATAAAAATGGTTTTAATTCCTATATGGTGCATATAGGAAACCCCTTGAATTAAAGCTAAATCAAGATGTGATTGCTCTTAGCAATCACATCTTGATTGATTCGTATTAAGTCTGTTGTGGTGTACAGAGGCAAAATTACAAACCTTTTCACTGTCCAAATACCTGACTCTATTTACTTAAATGTTGAATAAATGTGAATCTGACAGATTGACAAGTATAGCCTTCTAAATTTGGAGCACTTTATTTTTCATGACCTAATTGATAGAGTTTAGTAAATCTGTGTATTTTGACAACCCGGGTGTCAGAACAGACTATCTATGAATTTTACATTCACACACTCTAATTTGCATTGTGGGGTGTGGCTATGGTGAAGGAGAGTAGCACTGTGACACAAGCAGGCTGAGGTCGAAAAAACAAAATAGATTGCAATACAGAGAGAATCAGATTTTGATCAACTTTATTTATTATTATTTCAGCTGATACCGATCCAATGAAATATGCCTGAATCAGCCACCGATATCGATCCATAAGATGGGCTTGAGGCATCCCTTAGTTTATGGTGTTAGGGGATCAAATCACTATAGATTTTTATTAAACTTAAACAAACTGACAAGCATAATTGCCAATGCTGACTTTACCCCAGAAAGTTGTGAAAGAAGTGAAATGCAGGTGTGTTGCATTTGAGAAAGGAAAAAACTTGTAATTATAAGCAAATATTATATCAAGAGGAAGGGCTGGGGCCATATGGCAGAAAAATAAAAGTTTGGAGATGATTCACAATTTAAATGTATTTCTTTTGCTGCAAAGTGCAGCCAGACTAGAACTTGATTGAAACAACAATCATTTTTGCCTACATGCCCACATCGTTTCACCAGATAATGCCTCAGCAACAATTACAGAGCACAGATAAATGTAGTCGTTTTTGCAGTCTATCTCTCTCATTCAGTAGATGCTATCCCTAGATTTCCTACCACATAGCTAGAGCCAGCTAATCACCAGTAGTCACAACAAGTCCCATACATTTTGCCAGGTGCAAATAAAGTGAAATCATTCACATCACAGGACCGTTGTGACTTCAGACAGCTAATACAGCAGACATCTACGTTACTTTTTTACAGAAAATAACTTTTTTTTTTTGTCCTGGTTGAAATAACTCCATTTCCACAATGTTGACACTATACATTTCATGCAAAACTAAAAATTCAGATTTATGGGCTTAATATCACTTATCTCAGCCCAATCATCCTTTAAGTTTTTTGGTCTGGGTTTGACATTGAAGGCCCAAATTCACTGTCAAACCCAGTAATTAAGCTTCATTTGATAGACACCAGCAGGGCTCTGAGTAATCAGGACTACACAGTACATGCGACAAGGAGGAAGTCACTGTTTAAAGTAAGAAGCAGTGGTAATTTATTTATTTTTTTGTCTATATTGTGTTTACTTAAATGCATTTTGATTTTTTTTTTTTTTTTTTTCATTAACAGGCAAGAGCAAAGAGGATGCCATGAATGAGTATATCAACCTGGTGGGGCAGTTGAAGCAAAAATATGGATTCTAATGTCACATGATAACCATAAAATAGCTTGGCCAACTGCTGGATGGACTGAGAGCACTAGCATGAGACCACCACCACTTGTCCCCCATCATGATGCTGAGAAATGCCTTGGAGTGTGTCCTTTCACAACATGTGAATAACCATCGATTCACAATCCAAAACTGTCCTCCACCATCATATGAGTACCATCATATTTTAGTTAATGATTTCAAACACACATCTACACAGAATCCTGCCATTTCAAAATAAAATATTTTTTCTCAAAATGCTGTTTTCTGGTGTCCTGATTTTCTGAAGAGTCCTTGTTTCATACATAATTTATGTTCATTATGTCAAACTGAGACTGAGATTGAATGACACTGGAACTGGATGGTGGCTAGGTGAATAAATTCATATAGTAGGGTGTTTCAATAATTTGATCAGGGGCTGTATTCACAAACTATGTCACCACTACAAGTCCTCCCTAAATGAAACAAAAAGTTCCAAGCTAAAAGTTTCCTCTGCAGACCTTGTCACAAAGTTGCTTTGAAAAAGGCTCATGTCCAACCTTACACACTCAGACATTTACACGGACTCCCAAACAGGTTGTGGAGGCTAGTTGCTGTCATCTGGTGAAATCAAGTGTTTGAGAGCTCTCTGGTTAACTGTTTTCTTTTTGCACACTGCCCGTAGGTCTGCAACTCTACAGACTTGGCTTAAGGAAAAAACCTGTAATGCATTGCCTTGCCATGTTTAAATGTCAATGGCAGTGGAACTGCGCATTAAAAATCAAGAAAAATGAAACATTGAAGGAATCGACAAGGTGACATTTCCTTTTAATTACAAACACAGTGGCATGAAAAACCTTGGGCACCCCTGGTCAAAATTTGTCACTGTGAATAGTCAACCCAGTAAAAGCTGAACTGATTTACAAAAGGCATGAAGACCTATTTCTTTAATATTTTAATCAAGATTACTTTTTAATTCCATCTTTTAAAGATTTGATACAATAAAAAAGGAAAAGGTCTCAAACAAAAGTTTGGGCACTCTGCATGGTCAGTACTTGGTAACAACTCCTTTGCCAAGTATCACAGCTTGTAAACAATTTTTTAGCAGTTGAGAGTCGTTAAGTTCCTTTATGGGGGATTTTCTCCCATTTTTCCTGCAAAAGGCTTCTATTTCTTTGAGATTATCGAGCTATCTTGCACGACCGCTCTTTTGAGTTCTAACCACAGATAATCAATGTTGTTTAGGTTGGGGGACTGTGAGGGCCTTGGCAAAACCTTTAGCTTCCACCTCTTGAGCTAGTCCATTGTGGATTTTGAGGTGTGTTTAGGATCATTATCCTGTTGTAGAAGCCATCCTCTTTTCATGTAGTTCATGTTAGTCATATATTAATGCCAGACACTCCCTGAACTGGACACTGGACTCTACAGTCAATCATAACTGCCATCAGTGTCAAGGTAAACTCATTTAATTTGATTTATATCTTTCTAATGGTAATTGAATGTATTTATAAGATGACCATAAGTTTTGTGTTTAAAATAAAGCAATAAAGTTACTAGTAATTACAACTGACAAATAAATGACAAGTATAGGAATAAAACAGAGGTACTCAATAAAAGATAATCTGTTTCAAAGTACTACTTGAATAATGTACTTCATTACGTTAAACAACTAATGAGATTAGAGCAGTTAGTCTTACTGTTCATGTTCTTTTATCCTATCCATTACCATGTTTTTTTTTTTTACAAGACATGGGATAAAATATTTAAATGCTCCATAAAAATAGCTTATGGTGCAAATGACTATTGTTTTCAGTTTCAAATAATCAGTTCGATGTTCATTCAAAAAGATAAAGTATTCCTTAGGGTTACACTAATAACTGGCCAAATGGGAAAATATTTCATACATAACCGACAAAATGCTTGTGGTTGTATATTAATCAGGCTGTTTTAAATTATTATTAATTATATCAGTTATTTTTATTATCATTAACTTCTGATTATTTTCTCAATTAATCAATAAATTGTTCATTCTATAGAAAAAAATAAATAAATAAATAACACAATTCACAATTTCCCAGAGCCCAGGGGGACATCTTCAAAACCCAAAGATGTTCATTTTATAATGATATAAGTAGATTGGTAAATCTTAACATTGGAGAAGCTGCAACCAGATAATGTCAGACATTTTTTTGCTTGAGAAATCACTTCTTAGACGATTACTCTACTATCAAAATAGTTAATTATTTTCTATTGCACTCATTAGGCCAAAGCCTGATGAAGACACAGTGGTGTTGAAATGTTTAGTCTAATTTAATAACATTTCGGGAGCTAGAATCCAGTGGTTGAATAATTATTTTTCATTTACTGACTGCTATCTTTCTTTTGCCCTGCTAGGTCAATCTGATGACGAGGGGGTGGAGGTAGGAATGGGCTGTTGTCATGCTCTGGTCTCCCTGGCTGTGGTACATGCCATCTTTGGCTTGGAGTTCTAGGCGGTAACCTGGGTGAGCAAGGACCAGGAATCAGCCTGTCGATAGGTCCTGGGGTCAGCCCTGACACTAGTGGCAGCATCCATGTCTACGACAGCTGTGGATGTGTTTTTGGCTCTGCGTCAAGGGTGTTTGTCGCTATTGGGCATCATGCTTACTTTCTGGTGCCAGATCAACGCAGTCATAGGACTTTCTCCTGAATGGAATGGCAGCCATCACATCCATTACAGATACATGCTAGCTCAACTAAGTGGGTCAAGTAAAGGAGATTCCAGTGACCTCAAATGTATGGGGATGAGTTGAATTTATCTCTTAGTTGATGTGGATCCATTTTACAATGTCAGAAAATGTCACTTGTCACTCTTACATACCTCCTTTTCAGTTCCTGGGCAGTGTGGCGTAACAATTAGTCTACCAACAGGTTAAGCCCTCCCTTTGCAGAAAATGTTCAAAAATTCCTTTTGAGATGTGGGAGCATGGAGGTGAGTGTTCTGAAAGGTTGTTCTGAGGAGGATGCTTCTGAAAAATCAGAAAAGTTAGCAAATTTCTGTTGCTTGTACACTCTGATTTTAATAGTTGCTCAGTAGATAGGAAAAAAATAAGAAACATGTTGACGTGTAAGTTATGAATTGAGAGACCATCTTATTATTCTTCCATACCACTTATCTGACTGAGAATAGCCTTTCTTAGAAGTGAGTGCACCAGGATGTGTAAAAAAAAACACAAATAGTAATTGCTGGTGTTGAGACAGCAGAGCCATGTCTGTGTTCTGAAGTTTTTGGCAGTACTTATGGTGTACATAAACGCATTTCTACAGCTGACTGACTGGTATGATGGGGTTATTTTCAAATAAACCCTAACTCATTCCATTGTGACCTGCTTGCCTTGTTTTTCTTATCCATGCAGCTGTGGAAGACAGCAGAAAATTACCCCCGGAATTCTGTAGGAGGGCAGCAAACCAAAAAGTACTGCTTTGACTGAGCACACTGGTGTTGACAGTTATAAACTGATTCACTGAGTTGTGTTTTTAATAGGTTTGGACAACAATGGAGCTCTATGGCATGGAGAAGTAAGATTTATGAGGCTTTAAAGCCTCATATAGCTCTCACACAGTTTTAAACACAATACTTACTAGTGAGATACATTCATTTTTGGTTTGGGTTTTTCAATGGTTTTGTTGTCAATTAGAAAAATAAAGAAAACTGCTAACATTATCTTTTAAATATCTAAGTGGACAAGCAGTCTCTTGAGTTACTGCGTACTACATTTAGTGAACTACATTTTCCATGGGAAAATTAATCCCAAAGAGCTCTATTTTGGTTTCATCTGTCATAGAACATTATCCAAGAAAGACTACGGCTTATGTATGAAAGTTTTTGCAAACATTAGTCTTGCCATTTTGTGCTTTTCTTTCAATAGTGCTGTCCTCCTTTGCCTTTGCCCATGGAGAAGGCCAAAACTAAAACCTACTTGGTTTACTTTACTTTGGTGTATGGTTGGCTAAAACTAACATTCCAGATTGCTCCAGGTCAGCCTGAAGCTCTTTAAATGTCTTCCGTGGTGTTTTTCCACAATCTGCATCAACCTTCACAGACTTCTTTCATTGATTTTCTTTTTAGAACCACAACCTGGAAGCGTCTTAACAGTTTTATGACTGAAACTTTTTGATAACTTTGCAAACTGTTGGAACAGGGACTTCAAGATCCTTGGCAGTTGCCTTGTAGTCTTTGGAATTGTTCTGTTTTTTTATAATAGAATTCCTGATACTCTCAGACAGCTCTCTTGTCTACGCCCTTGTGAAAAAGAAACTGGGAACAATCAGTCCCTTTTATGCAGTAAAACCATCACTCATTAGTTAATTCAGGTCATGTGAGCACTGAAAATTAAGTACAGGTGAGTGTTATTTGTTTTTGTTTGAGGAACTAATTTTAAATTCATCAAAAGGGTGCCAATAATTGTGTCAAACGTATATTTTTTGTCTGTATTTTTTATTTCACTATATGAAAGCATTTTTTGTTGTTGTACAGTAACGTTGGACATTTAAATTCGTGTGTGTGTGTGTGTGTGTGTGTGTGTGTGTGTGTGTGTGTGTGTGTGTGTGTGTGTGTGTGTGTGTGTGTGTGTGTGTGTGTACGTGTGTGTGTGTCTCACTATATTAGCTTGTCACACATTCAGTAACATTTAGTGCACATTTACACAATAAGAACAGATATTAAAGTTCAATTGGTAAGAGCTTGATGATTAGTATCTCTACTATGTCCAGTAGATCTGTTCACCGTCAGTGTTACATGTCTGCACACCAAGCCTGTATTATTGCTACAGCAGGCAAGGCTTTGAGGCAATAATTTACAAATGTCCAGCTGAGACATTTTCTAATTTTCTTAGTTACTCTGATAGCATAGCTACAAAACCTAAAAAGCACTAAAAACAACACAGAACTTGAATAGGAGCAGCAGTTATTTCTGTCACCACTTCAGGTATGCATACATAACAGCACAAACTCTATGTATGACTGTGTTGCAATATCTATTAGCTCTTCAGGCTACACATCTAATGCACACATCAGTGCAGGAGCTTACATGCACGTCTAGCAATTCCATAGTTAAACATCAATGCAAAATACTGAGTAATAACACAAAGTGCACTAGAAAATATTTACAGCAGAAGTGATGGGTGTCTCATTCTTTGTGTGTGTGTGTGTGTGTGTGTGTGTGTGTGTGTGTGTGTGTGTGTGTGTGTGTGTGTGTGTGTGTGTGTGTGTGACACGCTATGCACCTATTTTGGGCAGTTCATATATCCAAACAGTGGACATTGGGGGAAAAGCAATAGACCAGTTTGTTGGTCTACACCAGCACCTTTCAGACAGCCAATTTGATTCCAGCCAGATAAACTTATCAGCAGGCTGATTTGACTACTACTTGGATGTAACAAGAATATGAGGACTACAAGAATATGCAGGACTGGCGAAGTAGACTGGATTGATATTAGATTTCATGACAAGGGCAAACGTTAAGAATACTCTGGAACTGGCCTATGCCTAAATGTAATTTGAACAGGGCTAGGAAACAACTGAGCAGGCCTGACTCACAAATTTTGTAACTTAATTTCAGAAGATAACAGAGCACAGTGAAAAGTTTTGCACCTGAGTTTTTTAGGTGGCATCCATCATATGCGAAAAGGTCTTGGTTTTTACAAAAGGCAGCAAAATTGTATGTATATGGTAATCTTCATTGCAGTAGTCTTTCAAGCACATGTGTGTCATGTTTCATTCTGTTTTTTCCCTTTAGTTTTTAACTTGTAAACCATTGTCATTAACTCTCCCTCGTTTCAGATTCACAATTCCTGCCCTCCTGTGTTTCCCACCGTTGTGAATGTCTGCCCTGCCCTAATGTGTTGCACCTGTGTCCAATTGTCTCCCCCTCTCCCGGTGTATTTAGTCCCTATGTTGCCTTCCCTCTGTGCCAGTTTGTCTTTGTTCCTCGGGACAAGCATTCCAGTTATCTCCTTGGGCTAAATCCTGGTGAGGGGATAGGGCCAGACACAGCACACTGCTTCCCTGTGTCAATGAGTGTATTAGTAAACATTTAAAGTCAGACACTAGTTTCTCTAATCGTCCCAGTCTAATGTCATTAGAGCCACTGTGAACAACTATTTTGCAGGCCGATGGGTGTTTCTGAGGGAATCACAGAATTACTGTCCATTACAAGTACTCAAAAGCTGTAAATCTTTGCATAGACTTATCGATGATCCAATAATAATGGTGGAGCGAGGGTGGGGAGTAGCAGTCCACTGATATGGCAGCCATTGTGCAGTCCGCCCTGATGATGTCAATTTCCTGTGCAAGAAGAGGTCTTCACTGAAGCAGAAGACGTCTCATATGATCAGAAACGGAGCTGTGGCAAACTTATCCAACCCAGAATAAATAATTAATTTTGTAAAAGAGAGACCCGACCCAAGGGGAACCCAAGTGTAGCCAGGCCCAACTCAGACAGACCAGTGGATAATTAGACCCATTCCAAAATGTGGTCGAGCCTAACAGAGAGAGACACAAACACCAGCAGCAGCATGATGCAATGGAAAAAAGCAGCAATATAATAATAATAATATCCTAAGAACAAATGTTAAGTCATAGAAACTAAAATGAATCATTTACATCCTTCAAAGACAAATTTACACAAATAATTCAATGTCCTATTTCCACCTCCTGCACCACCAATAAACCATTCTGTAGCCGACTGGGTGATACAAAAACATAGGACCCTTGTCAGAACAAAGCTCCGGTGGGCTACATTTACATTTTACGTTTCTAATTCTTATTCTCAACTCAAAACAACCTTCTTTCTCCTACAGTGACCGGCATACCACGTAATCAGAGCTGATGTTGTGTATGCTCAGGTCCCTTCAGATCCATTCAGGTATTGGACATACTGACATACAGACCCTAGACCCGCGGCAGTAAAATTAGACCCTACTTAGCCAAAGTAGACTTAAGCAGAATTTGGAGCCAGTCCGACTTGGGCTCCTGGTTGGGTCTTGGTTCCCTAGAACAGTGTTGACCTGTGAAGACCCCTGCTCTGTGAAAACCTTTAATAGATATTTAAATTATTTTTCAGGTCTGTCTTAAAACATTAGTAAGGTGCACATATGAACATTGAAACAGGTTTTTTTGCTGTAATCATTCCTGTGCCAGTAATGAATGTTAATCATTAATCTGCTCTGTGTAGCAGTACTATGGGTACAGGTTTCAAATTCACTGGTGATATTACCTGCACTTTTACAGAAAAAGCCTCCAATACCTCCAATAAGATTAAGGAAAATATAATAAAGGTATATACCTCCTATTTTGGTTTTGTCTTGTGTTTAATTTTATATACCCTTTTAGACCGTTATTACCAAACATGAACTACCTATGATGAACTAGTACAAGTATACTTTAAATCCAATAACCAAATTTAGTTATTTCATAGCCCGGTCACAACACAAAACAATATTACTTAAGGTCACCTAAAAAACAAATTTGATACAATACCCTATAAAATAAATGCAACTTGAAATAATACACAATATTAATAATTAGAAAATAATCATTAGTTCCTCTCAATAACTTTAAAAAGTCTCATGTTAAATCCCTGTCTTTCACCTCTAATTAGGCTCTAAAACCACCCGGGCATATCATGTCTAACATGCTACAACAACAATTGTTGTGGGCCCACACTCTCAGAAACTCTCACTCTGCAACCTAAAACCAAAATGTAAACAAAAACCCCTGTTGTAGGCCTGCATTGAGGCTTGGGAGCGTGAGGCCTAAAACTTTAATGGCTGTTGCACTTGTTCACACAAGCCATTTAACAAAAGAGAATGTGCAGGTTTATCTGTATGGGGTAAAGGATGGTGGGCAGTAAGCAGAAGAAACAGCAGCAACAGTCTACAGTAGCACACTAGCAGGATGGTCCAAAGGAGCTTTCCCAACCCAATCCCTTACACTCACAAATGTCTGTCTCCTGAATTAGATAAAACAAGTCTATATGCTATGTCATGACAATCAATAGCTCATCTTAACCACTTGTTTAAAATGCAAAGCTAATAGTATGAAAGCAAAGCTAATGGCTATGAGACTAATGCAAATGGCTACTCACAATTAACAGCATAACTCGTTTTTTCTTTTTCTTTTACACTATAACCTTTGGTCACAGTATATAAAACCATAAACAAACTCGTATTTCCATCTTGTAGATCACAAAAGCACAAACTGTAGGATAAGTGGTCGTCAGCCACTGGTTATAAACGTTATTCCTCTTGTACAATATTCACTGTTCACTCGATCAATAATTAGCTTCTGCCTTTATCCCATGCCCAGGACCTAGCATTTCACAACTAAGACCCCCCCCCTCTACCTGAGAATGGAATTGGACTTTAAGACAAGTAAAGAAAAACAAAGATTGATATATTATGCTGCCAACCAAGTTAGGCTGTTAGGTTGACTACATGTGCTGGCCTACGTACAAATGAAATAAACTATGCTCTATTGCATGAACTACAATCTTTGACTTTTTAAACCTATTTAAAACCTTTTTTTAAAGATTATGACTCATATTTAAACATTTTATCCACCAATATATTTTTAAACATATTAATATATTTTGAACTTCTTCCTTTTTTTTCTTTTTTAAAATTATTTATATCATAATTTCTAAATGAATTTTAGCCAGGGTTACGCCCTCCCCCTTCTGACCATCTACATGTGCTTATCTGACACCATTTTGTTTTTTGTTTTTCTTTTTTTTCTCCTATTTTGAAGGGTGCTTCCTTTTCTCATCATCAGGCAGCATCCTGGATGATTCACACCTTTTCACAGGTTCTCTGACATCTTCGTTTGGTGGATTGCAATTGAACTGAATGACCATCCCATGATTCATGATGGTAACAGGCTGCTTGGATGGGTTGCCAGGTTGGTCATAGGTCAAGCAAATGACTTGATTCACTTCTCTCTGGGACTTTTGGGTAATAGAAGCTTCTTCACTCCATGCAACACTTGTAGGGGCTGAGCTTTCTTCCCCTTCTAAATCCAGTTTCTCAACAGCTTTGTCACTTGTCTTTTCTGCATCAGATTCCAGTCTAGCTGGTAAAGTGCCTTTGGGGAATCCCTCACCATCTGTGATCTTCCAAGACTTCAGAGCTCTTGTTGTCATGGCCATCACTATCTCCAGAGTTTTGATAAGGTGCTGAGAGGTGTCTCCTGACCTCATCTAAATCAAAAGCTCAAAGCATTATGGAAAATTTCAAACTGTGTGTGTGATGACGCTGTAACACTGTCCAATGTTGAACTAATAGACATAATTCGTCTTTAACTTCGTCAGGTATGCTATGAACTTGTGACAGGGTTTCTAACAGGTCCTGTATCATCGGGAGGGTTGCATGTCCTAACCAGATAACCAATGGGCAAAAGATGGTCCTGCTGCAGAGTTTTTACTACATGAGGGCCATGTTCTGGTTTGACCTTGTACACTCGCAAAATCAGCAACTACTCCACCACAACATAAGTTATTGATTTCCATTGGTTTTGCAGTTTATTCTTGCCAGTTAGCCCAACGTTCCGAATAAGGATTCAGTCATCTTCTTACAGGCGCGGATCTCTTGAACAGAGCCTTATTTCTCAATTGACTCTATGTAGCTGCCTCCGATGCCAGCCTGTAGGCATTCTGCAACTCTCTTCAGGTAAATAAACATATGTCAGCCGGTAGCTTTGATTTCCTTCCAAACATCAGTCAATATGGAGGGTATCCAGTAGCATCATTTTTAGTACAGTTGGAGGCATGTACTTAGTAGACTCATATATGGCTCCAGGATTACTTCATTACATTGTTCAAAGAGCTTTTGGGTCCTTGGTAGGAAAGGCCTGTGCATAGTGCATATAGTCATCTGTCACTATTAACACGTTAGTAATAAATTTGGAATATAGATCTATCTGAAGGAAGTCAATACAGACTAGATCCAATGGACCATTGATAGTTATCTGATTCAAATGTTAGTGCTCTTTCTAGAGATACATCTTCCCTAGGTTTGAATGTAATGCTCAACCTCAGTTGTCACGCAACTAGTTGAATCTGTCTTTAATCAGTTTGGTGTTTCATTCGACTCCCCTGTGTTCACACTCATCATGCAGACACCTTAATACCACTGTCCAGTACCTGGGACATCTAGCAAGTGTTTGTGTTACCAGCTCTCAATGATTATGGTCATGTTCAAACCACTGTCCATGAGAGCATTGAAGGACAGGTTATTGGCTTTGATAGAGTAAATCATTGAAGGACCCATAAGACCCTCAGGCAGGCTGGTGTTGTCTTCAGGGACTTATACCTTGTGAACTTTAGCCACACACTGCTCTTCCAAAGTGTTATTTGGGTTCTCTTTTGTTCCATCTTGTGCTCCTCGCACCAAACGTATGACCTTTTTGATGAATCTCTGTTTGTTCTCTGGCAAATTGCACCTTGAAGCAATATGGCCATTTTCTCCACAACAGTAGCAAAAGTATTCATTAGACTCCTGGTGAAACTGCCTGGTGTGCACGCACCTGCTGACGACGTATGGGTGCTCCTAGGCTCTCTTGCAGCAGGCTCAGGAATGTAGGGGAATAATCTCTGCACTACCTTTCAACTGCAGTAACATGAGGTTGGAATTTGAGCCTCTAATAAGCTGCTCAAATCTAGCTTTGTTAGCTGTGCTAACTGAGAGGCCACCCCCTGCACTAATTTTGATGAGGAACATCTCTAATCTTTGCAGGAATTCTGACAGCCTCTCACCAGGCAGATGTCCGAGGGATCTGAAGGAAAAGAAGAGGTCTTCTCCTGACTCTGAGGTACCACTGGGCTAGCATCAGGATCAGTCATACGTACAGCCTGAATGATCTCTACGGTGGGGCCTTTGAGACTCTCATATATTCTTCTTCCATTCTCCTTCTCAGAGCACTCACCTTCATCTACCTTAAATTTTGCTACCTCTAACCAACTGTCTAGGCTTTTCTCTCCTGTGGGAGTGGGACTGACTCCAAGGAAAGTCCTCAGATGTCTATAAGCACTACGGTCTTGTGGTTTACCAGTTCGGCCCCATACATCACAAGCTGCACAAATGATTCAGGGCTGCTGATATTCATAATCTCTGGATATCACCCATTGTTTTTCCCCTCATTCTGAATAAGGTTGAGTAATTTCTCTATGAAATTATCCAACCTGGCAGTGTTTTCATGCTCTATATAGTGTTCCATGCGCTACCATCCATTATTGGCATACCTCTAAGGGGATTTTGGTATGATCTATCACTTCACGGCACTCGCACAAAACCATGAAGGAATGATGTTGAGAGTGAAACATTTTGCCCCTTACTCGAACTTTGCCCAAATCTTTGATAGTTTCTGCTGTGTCCTCTGTAACGGCTACTGTAATGTTTTCTGCGATCCATACAGAAAGAGGGCATGTTCTACGTCTACTCCCTCTCCTCAGCACCAGTTAACCAAATCGAGCTCTGATGGACTGTTAGTTTTGCTTGCCATAATTGCCATGTGCTAGATCTACTGTAACTTATTGCAACGAGTGGGTTTAGTTACTAATTGTTCACAGTTATATTCCATTAAATCTGTGAAAAGCTTCCAGCTGATCCAAAATGCTGAAGTGTGAGTACTGACAGGATCTAGAAAAAGAGATCCTATTTCTCCCATATTAGCTTCTCTGCACTGGCTCCCTGTAAAATCCAGTGTAGAATTCAAAATCATTTTCCTTAAAAACAAAGCCCTTAATGACCAAGCCTTATCGATCTTAAAGAGGTACTGCACACTTAAACATGTTTTTTGAGCTGTAAACTAAATTATTTGACTGTACTATGATGAAACACATCAATGCTGTTGTTGATATTGACATTTCTTTCCAAAGTTATAAAAATATTAATAAATAATAAAATAATCAATAAATAATAAAAGCATTTCATAGGTTGAAATTTGCTTAACATGCAATCTACCATTTTAAACAGTCCTGAACCTTGCAAGGCATATGCTGTCATAGAGTCAACAGTTTGGGACTTGTTTACATCATGAAATTATTGATATATATTTAAAAAAATTTTTTAATGCCCTCTAATGGGTAGCCCACCACCCCCAGCACCTGTCTTTGTGTGAGAGTTTACGCTGTTTTTTGCTAACCCTCTACTTTGTATTTTTCTATTTTGGCGCAGTGGTTAAGATTTGTACTTTTAACTGCTGTAGAAGCAGCACCAGACTGGATTCTTTCCCTTCAGACCCTCATAAGGCTCGGCAGTGGTTGCAGATGGCAGCAAGTCCCTCGATAGCAACACACTGCTATGTACAAACGGCATTTGTCATGAGAGTGCTATTCCAACTACATGCTTGGCTCTGAGATCTCTGGCTTCAGGCATTACCGGGGCTGGAGCCAACAGCTCAAATTGATACGGCTCAGGACCACACATGATCCTCCACCACACGAATGTCCGCTACAAGGGATTCTGGAGTAGAAAAGACCTCCGCATCCAAAGAGCCCTCTAGCGTAGGTGCCTTGTGGTCACTGAACAACTCCAGCCTCACACTTTTTACCATTTTGCAAAATTATGGTGTGGGTTAAGTTGCACTGTAAAGACCTCATAGTACCCTATTATCCCAATAGAAAACTCTGCTCTCAAAATGCAGGCTTACTTGTGGTTCCTAGAGTTTCCATGAGTAGAATGGGAGGCAAAGCCTTCAGCTATCAGCCTCCTCTCCTGTGGAGCTAGCTCCCATTTTGGATTCAGGAGACAAACATCCTATCTACATTTAAGATTAGGCTTAAAACTTTCCTCTTTGATTAAGGATATAGGTAGGGCTGGCTCAGGTGAGCCCTGAACCATCCCTTAGTTATGCTGCTATAGACTGATGCTGGTGGGGGAACTCCCATGAAAAACTTCTTCTCTCTCTCTCTCTCTCTCTCTCTCTCTCTCTCTCTCTCTCTGTCTGTCTCTCTCTCTCTCTGTGTTTCCGGTTGTGAGCGTGAGTGAGGGTGGACGTGCGAGTGGCGGGAGTTGTGAATTGTTTTGTGTGGGTTTCTGGATTATCTCTGCACCTTTTCCTCTGTACATGATCAGGTAAGCTTCCTTTTTCTAAATTGGTTCATTGATTTGTTTGCCGATCGACCGGTGGACTTGTCAGGAGGTCTTCGGGAGTGATGGCGTCCTCCGAGACGCCACCCCCGTCTCACCCCCGCAGGGAGTGCGGATAGTCCCGCCGGATAGCACCGTGACCGTAGAGGAAGTTCTGCTGGCCGCCGGTGAACAGGTGGGACCCGATCAGCTGTGTTTTGCCTCCAGAATGAACCGAGCGGTGGTTGTGTTCCTGAAGGACGAGCCTCAGGTGCATCGTCTGACCAAGAGCGGTGTGTTTATCAGGGAGAATTTCGTACAGGTCTCCCCGCTGTCGGTGCCCTCCATGCGGATCACCGTATCCGGTGTTCCGCCGTTCATCCCAAATGAATCGCTGGAGACCGAACTCCGCAGGTTCGGTAAATTCGCCAGCGGATTTAAGACAGTGAGTCTGGGATGTAAGGATCCCAAACTGAGGCACGTCCAGTCTCTGAGGCGGCAGGTGTTCATGTTCCTGGACTCGCCGACCCAGACGCTGGAGGTATCTTTCAGGGTGAAGCACGGCGATGGCCACTACCTGGTCTACGCCAGCTCAGGCCAGCAGGAGGAGACATGGAGTACGACTCTGAGTCAGACGCTGTATCTATTGGTGAGACTCCTAACAGGAACACAAACCTCTACTCTCTAGAGGAAATAAATCAGTTCCTGGATGAAACATTTGGAAAATCTGTTAAAGTGACTGATTATTTCAGAGACACTGACAAGTTCATTAGATCTGTTGGCATATTAAAAAAACTGGTTGGGTTTGACATTTTTGGACGAAAAGAAACGCTTCCGTCTAAAAAAACACGTCACAACTTTGAGGAAAGAAGCAAAAAGTAAAACTGTTAGAAGGACTAGAAGGTCGCTGACATGATCATGTAACACAAGGTGTTTTTTCCTCTTTACTGTTCCCTGCTTGTCTTACGTCTGATATTTTTCTCTGTCCCCTCAATGCGGAACCTCAGAATAGGGTCTCTAAACATCAATGGTGGGAGAGACAAGCACAAAAGAGCTCTAATATCTGAGGTCTCTGCTCAAAAAAAGATTGATGTGCTGTTTTTACAAGAGACACACACAACTCAGACAGACAAAGTAGATTGGGGTTTATGGTGGGAGGGTACATATGCCCTTAGCCATGGCACCAACTTCAGTGCAGGAGTAGCCGTTTTGTTAAAACCAACCACAAATACAACGGTTCTGTCTACTACTGAAGTAGTGAAGGGACGGTTGTTGATGGTCAGAGCAGAAATAGAGAAATCTGTGTTCTGCTTTGTCAACATATATGCCCCAAACCAGGGGGCCGAAAGAGTAGTCTTGTTCAACAAGCTACAAAACGAGCTAACGAAACACCATCACGACCAACTCATCATTGGTGGGGACTTCAACTGTACTGTCGACTTTACTGTGGACAGGACAAGCGAGGAACCCCACCCGCAGTCATCCCAGAACCTAAACAGCATTATAACACAACTAGATCTGCTGGACGCGTGGAGGGTCAAACATCCACAGTCCAGACAGTACACATGGGTGAGGGTCAGAGACGGCACGGTCAGTGCAGCCCGACTGGACAGAATCTATATCTCCCAAAGTCTCAGCTCCAGACTTGTTGAGAGCACAATTAGTCCAGTTGGGTTCACTGACCATCACTTAGTCAGCATAGATCTGTATATTTCACCGGGTGAAAGGGTTAAATCTTACCGGAGTTTTAACAACAAACTCCTTCTAGATAGGACTTTCTGTCACTGCTTTGAGCAATTTTGGCAACAGTGGAAAATTAAAAAAACTGACTTCAGTTCACTGAAACTGTGGTGGGAGATTGGCAAAACGCAAATTCGTGTTTTTTGCCAACAGTACACCTGCCATTCCACTGCTAAAATCACGTTAGCAGTGCAAGAACTTGAAGAGGGCTTGCATGGCAACCCAGATCCTGCTAAGGGCCAACTGTTGCAGGAAAAAAGGTTGGAGCTGAGCTCCTTACTGCAGGAGAGAATAAAAGGAGCCCTTGTCAGGTCCTGCTTCCTCCAGCTGAAGGACATGGATGCTCCAAGCTCCTTCTTTTTCAACCTGGAAAAATCGGTCGCCAAACGAAAGCAGATGACCTGCCTTAGGCTGCCAGGAGGCAGAGTGACCGCTAGTCTGGATGAGATGGGGAGCCATGCAATGGATTTCTACACCGACCTCTTTGGTGCAGGCCACTGGAACACGGAGGGTCGCGAGGAACTTCTGCAAGGGCTTCCTCAACTTAGCCCGGACGAGAAGGCTGGTCTGGATCGGGAGCTGACTCTGGAGGAGTTGACGGTCGCCATCAACCAGATGGCATTGGGACGGGCACCAGGGATCGATGGTCTCTCCAGTGACTTCTAAAAGCATTTCTGGAACACCATCGGACCCGATTTACATGGTGTTCTGTTAGAGTGCTTTAAAACAGGATCTCTCCCAGTCTCCTGTCAGAGGGCTGTGCTCTCCCTGCTACCCAAGAAGGGAGACCTGGCCCAACTTAAGAACTGGAGGCCAGTTGCCCTCCTCTGTACAGACTATAAGGTGCTTTCCAGAGCCTTATCAAACAGACTTAAGGACGTCCTGGAAATAATTGTAAATATAGACCAGACCTATTGTGTACCAGATAGGACAATCATGGACAACATTTTCCTCATACGAGATGTTATTGATGTTTGTAAATATTATAATGTAAATTGTGGGATAATGTCTTTAGATCAGGAAAAGGCTTTTGACAGGGTGGATCACTCCTACTTGTTTTCTGCACTTAGGGCTTTTGGTATTGGTGATGGTTTTCTGGCTTGGGTTGGTTTACTGTATAAAGGTGCACAATGTATGGTGAAGATGGGGACGGGGCTGAGCCGGCCAATCCCTGTACAGCGAGGGATAAGACAGGGTCGTCCTATCTCAGGTCAACTATATAGCTTAGCTATTGAGCCCCTGCTGTGCAGGCTGAGAGGTCGGCTCAGTGGTCTCTCACTGCCGGACCTCGATCGTCCTCCCACTGTTTCTGCTTATGCAGACGACATTTACATCTTTGTTTCCAGTCAAGAGGATGTTCAACATCTGCAGGACACCCTGACTCTTTATGAACAGGCCTCATCTGCACGGTTGAACTGGAAAAAAAGTGAAGCTCTGTTGGTGGGACAGTGGCGGGATCAAGCAGTGCCCAGTCTGCCTGGAGGACTCCATTGGGGGAAGGAGGGGCTGAAGGTGCTGGGAGTGTTCTTGGGCACTGAGGGCTTTCAGAGAAAGAACTGGGAGGGAGCTAGGGAGAAAGTGTGCGCTCGGTTGTCTAAATGGAAATGGCTGCTACCCCAGTTGTCATATAGGGGAAGGGTTCTTGTTGCCAATAACTTGGTCTCCTTGACTCTCTGGCACAAAGTTATCGCTCTGACGCCACCTGGTAGAGGAAATTCAGAAAGCCATCCTGGACTTCTTCTGGTCTGGTTACCACTGGGTCAGAGCAGCAGCCTTACATCTGCCTGCGGCTGAAGGGGGGCAGGGATTGATCAACATCCAGTCCTAAATGGCCTCATTTAGACTCCAGACCGCGCAAAGGCTGCTGTACAACTGTGGCCCAAGCTGGTTCGACACAGCTCGTCTGCTGCTGAGGAGAGCCGGTCGACTGGGCTACGACAAACAGCTTTTCCTCCTCCAACTGGAAACGGTGGACCTAACTGGACTGAAACCTTTTTACAGCTCTGTCCTGCAGGTGTGGCAGATCTTTAAGATCACACGTTGTACAAATGAAACTCCGGGTATGTGGTTGTTTGAAGAACCGTTGTTCTTCAACAACTTTATACAGACCCAGACGTTGCAGTCTGCCAGCTTGCGAGCCGGTCTCAGGGAGGCCGGCTGCACCAAACTAGGACATCTGATGAAGGTGACGGCAACATCGGTGGACGACCTGGGAAGGATGAGCAACATCACCTTTACCAGGCTGATTTACAGAGTGGTGAAGGAGGTCAGTGCTGCCCTGCCACAAAACCTGAGAGCATTCGCAGAGAACAGAGACCTGTGCAAACAATGGAGTGAAGGCTGCGAGTACAGCTTCCCCTCTCTGTCCGTCACCCCAGCTGTGGGAGAGTGGCAGGAAGGAGGAGGACAGCTGCTGACGTTCACAACCCCACACCTGGACCAGTTCCAGGCTGTAGGGAAAAAAGCAGCCTATCAAATCTGCGTGAAGGTTCTGAACCTGCGCTCTTTGGCGGGGATGAGGGAGTCGAGGTGGACTGAGTTTTTTGGTCCAGGCGCTTCCCCGAAAGGCAGCTGGCGGGCCCTGTACAAGGTGCCCATTGAAAAGCGGACAGCAGACCTCCAGTGGAGGGTTGTACACGGGGCAATAGCTACGAACAGATACAGAGCGCACCTGGATCCTGAGCTTGGGGAGGAGTGTGTCTTCTGCTCTCAGGCGGAGACCCTGGAGCATTTGTTTGTTCAGTGTCCTCGGCTGGTGACGCTGTTCGAGCTTTTAAAAAGGTGGTTTCAGGGTATCGGGGATAAATTTTCTTTTGAGTTGTTCATTTTTGGCCCCAGTTACAGTGCAAAAAAGAAGACGGCACATACACTGGTGAACTTTTTATCTGGTTCTGCCAAGCTGGCCATCTGGCTGACGTGCAGGAACCGGGTCCAGAACACTGGCGACGTGGAACCTGTGCCGGTTCTGCAGGGACTGTTGAAGGCCCGGCTGAGAGTGGAACACGCTTATTATATAATGATGGACAACGTGCAGGACTTCAGGCACATTTGGGCTGTGGGAGGGGTCTTATGTTCTGTCGGGGGGGAGGGAGAGCTGATTGTTAATTTCTGAGAGAAAATGTTTTTTTTGGTGACAGTTTTTTGCTTCTCTTTGTTTTGATATTTTTATTTCTGGTCTTTGGGTGATGATGTGGGTTTAATAAATGTTTTTAAAAAAGTCAAATCTCTCTCTCTCTCTCTCTCTCTCTCTCTCTCTCTCTCTCTCTCTCTCTCTCTCTCTCCCCATGCATTTATATCACACTACTGCGTGTCATTAACTTCATGTCTTCTCTACAGGTATCTCCAGAGCCGCATGATCCGGCTCTGTCCCTACTACTCAATACTCATCATTATTAATTTTCTATCATTATTATTGGTTGGTGCTGCTATTGTTGCTGCTGTTATTATTAATAACATAATGACACCTATAAATATCACTATTATTATTATTATTATTATAACAACCAGTCTGACAGAGCTTGAATACAACAGTCTCTACAGCTGTTCCTGGTCTCTCTCTCTTCTATCTCCCCATCTCTCCCCTCTTTCTCATCTCTCCCCCATTTCTCTCCTCTCAACCTAATCGGTCAAGGCAGACGGCCGCCCACTGTGAGTATGGTTCTGTCAGAGGTTTCCTCCTGTTAAAGGGAGTTTTTCCTCTCCACTGTCGCCAAGTGCTTGCTCATGGTGGAACTGTTTGGTTTCTCTGTATATATTGTAAGGTCTTCCTCTTACTCTATAATGTGCCAAGAGATTATGTACAGTATGTTATGATTTGGTGCAATTTAAATAAAACTGAATTGAATTGAATATTTTTGTTAAATCATAACAATTATTTTATCTCGTGCATTTATGCAACTTGTTTGGCTCTTTATGTGTTTATTGTCAGGGATGAAACACATTGATTAACATCATTATGGAAAGTGATGTAAGGTGCTAGCATTGGTTACTGGCCCACCTAACTGATCCTAAGAGTGCAACCATCAAGGTTGAGAGAACCAAAGTTTTTTTTGCTGATCAGCATAATCAAACCTATCCCAACATACTTATACTTTTAAAATATTAAAGGCTATTCCTGCAACTTGATGGAAGCAAGTGCAAAAATACAGAGTCACAAGTACAAGATTCAACATCATCATCAATAATACAGAATAAGCTACAAGTATTCGTAAATATCTAGGACAGCTGTATATGTGCATACTGCTTGTATTCTATGATGTTTTTAAGTATGTGGTATGTTTGCAATGAGGTTCACTGCCTAATATTTTGTTTCCTTAACTTCAATTACCAAGGTCAGCATACTGAATAATTGTGAGAAAAGATTGTCACAATTTAATTCCAAATGCAAACAGGAGAACTGTGGAAATTAGACTAGGTCAAAACCTATTATATGACTGGACCATCCTTAACATGTTTGCTTCTCTCCTATTATTTGTGCTCAAATATACAGTATTTTGATACAGCTGAATTCCCAATAAAGCTGTTCTCATTTTCATGTTTTTCTGTTTCTGTTTTCAGGCAATGGAATGGAATGTGATTTCAGCTATATTTACTTGATCATTCAGTGAGAAAGTTAGTAGCTCATTCACTGCTGTGTCAGCTGCTGTCCGATCAGTTGAATGTCTCATTGAACTGATCGGACAGCAGCATAGAGAGGTGTGCCTGCTAAGGTGTAGTTTATTTGATGGTGATGATGATGTGAAAAGGATGAAGGAGACTCCGCGGACACCGTCTTGATTGCATATAAAGGTTTATAACAAAGAAGTACGGCGTCAAATCAAGCACCTGCAGGTCTTCTTGTGAGAGGGTATGAAGCCAACGAACCACTCTGAAAATCAGCCTTTTCCACCGACTCTTACATAAGGCAGTTGTTTTCCTGAAAAGCGTCACTAACATATGGCTTTAATTCCAAAGCATTATCTCGCTTATCAAAGGCCTTGGGTCAGAGGCCTTAGGCCCTGATCTAATCACATAGCTTCAGCTCTACATATATAACCATACACCCCCATGAGCGCCCAACCTCGCACTCATGGGGGAATACTGGGAACTCTCTGCTACGGAGAGTAGCTAAGCTTTGTCCAAAAAGTTGCTAGATTTGTCGGTAGGTTCTTTGGTGAAGAAAAGTTGCTAAAGGGGTCTGAGAAACCTTAAACTAGCAACAAAGGTGCTAAGTTGGCAACACTGCCTGTAAACGCCCACCTGATGACATAACTGTTTGCACAGAGATTCATTTTGAAAGAGCGAGGAGGAAACTCCAGCACTCAGTCGACTGACCAGTGGTGTTATGTCAGTACTCAGTCACGCAGTATTCGACTGACCAATGGTGTAACTTCATCACTCACTCACTCTCTCACTCACGGACATTCAAGTTTATAGGACTGACCTCACTGTTGTGGTCCGGCCAAAAATAATTTATCATCTTGATTTTTTTGAAGCTTGAAACTTTGTTTCACAAAACATTGTTTTGTTAAACTGTAAAATATCATGTAGGAATTTACTGGAATTAACTTATCTTTTCACATTAATAAGTGAATATAAGGTCTTTATATGTCAATTCACCTTAAAATTTCTAGTTTTAATTAAGTTCCTCTGACTTGAGATCTTTGACTTGAAATGATGAGTTGAATGAATGTACTGCTGAGATTGAAAATTTTCCAGAGACTCCTTTTTTTTGTAGTTTGAATAAAATATTCCTGATGGAAATTGGCTGTGTGTCTTTAATACATGTTAAATTGGGTGGTGGTTGTTTCTTCTCATGATAGTGAATACAATAAGAATCATGATGGAGGCTAGTATCAAATTCAATCCTTACCCCCATACACTTACAATTTAAAAAAGTCACTAGGAGCCTTGCATATTGTCTTCATGCTGACTCTGGTAGAAAGTGGCTACAACTGCTGCAGTTGCAAGCTATTTATGTTAAATTAAGAACTTAAACTTCAAACTGAGAAAATATAAACAGAAAGCAAATCTGACTGTAATGTTTGTTAGCATGACTGACCAGTTGTTAATTCAACGTAATATAAGTTTACTCAAATTGTTTTGTCAAGTTCAGTCAACTTAACTCAGTTAGTATCATATTTTCAAATCTTATAAATTGACCTTGAACTAATGTTGCAGCCTAAATTCATTCAACTCACATTTTTAAGGCAGCAGGGGAACTTTTTTAAATGGGATCATCTTGAAATGATTTGCAGTGAAGTTATGGTAACTAAACATAGCACTTAACTTAATTTTAGATATCAAAGAAATAGCTGGATGAAACAATTTAATTTTTATGTGTAATCAACTTAAAATCTTTTGTTTATGCAGCTTATTATTAAGTATATGATAATTAATAATATTTTGAATGTAGAAGAAAAGCTCATTCACCTTACTTAACGTACTTAATTTATTCAACATAAATTCACCAGAAGTTGTTAAAAGTCAAAAGGTTAACACAAACTGTTGCACTAATTTTCATTGTTGAGCCAAATCATTTGTTTTTAGAGTGCAGTGAAATTGGAGTCGGACAGGCCATATCACAACATTGCTGTGGTAAAACCAGAAAACGAAATACAAAATACATTTAAATAACAGCAGAAGCTTACTGACTTTTACACCTTATATTTCATAAGCTAACTGATCCAAATACCGGAGGTTCAGATACCAATGATAGTTTAACTGGATAACTAAACTTAACTAGATAATAGACATTAGAAATGACCCTATATTAATTACATCAAAATTAAATAGGGTGCACATAATGACACTGGGTGTGTATCAGGAGACAATATTAACATTAAAAGAAATGCAATATTGTTTAAAATATTTGCTGATTCATATTTTTCTGTTGTTACACAAATCAGTAAATAGCCAACTGCCCCTGGCCTCCCCACACTGACACAATAGGTGCAGAGTTACCCATACGTTGCGGCTGTGTTTTGGATGGTTATTCTATAGTAAAATACTTCAGGATGAAGTTTTAACAGTTGCAGATTTTTCAGCCAGCTGGTGAAGATTTGGAGATCCCATTCTTTGTGGGTGTTGTTTGTGAAGTTTTGGAGTTTTTGTTTTTAGGGGATTTGATGCTGATTAAGTTTAGGAGAGCCGTTGTGCTTTTTATGATCTATTACCTCCTTTTTACGGCTGTTGTCACACGTTCAGTTTCTTTTTCTGATTACAGATATTGGTCCTCAGTAGTTGGTCAGTGCTTGTGCCCAGAAAATAAAACATTATCATAAGTTAAGCTTTAGTCTCCTGTTTCCTGTGAGTGCTTAAAGAAAGAGGCCCCCATTTAAGGATTAGTTACAGTTGATATATGTGAGAAATTTGTCATTTAAACTGATGGAGGATAAAAAATTAAAAGTCTGTTTATCAGTTGGCAGTTTGCATTGCATTGCCAGTTGATTCACTGCAAACTTGGTTGTAACATAAATTTCAGTGTCTGTGCATAGGGAGACCAAAGCCATCCCAAGTCAAATGGCTAAAGTCCAATCATGAGTCATCGGTTTTGAAGTTAAAATCAAGTTGCAAGTCAGGAATTGAGTCTGACTCGAGTCCTAGTCATGTCACTCCAGTCCACCTCTAAACCCTATCAATGGAAATAAAAAAATGAAAATAAAAAAATGGTGACAGTTGAGTGATTTTGAATCTCTTCTTGATGTCAGTCAAATGTCACAAAACACTGGTGCTAGGAGCACAACATAAGAAATCATACAACTGTTCTCGCAGGCTGGGTAGTGATGTTCATGTCCCAATCAGTGGAGTTCTCCTTGAACTTTCAAAACCTCCAGTTGTGACAAAGTAATGCGATATATAATAATGGACAGTAGCAGCTTGCATATGGGAATGAATAAGTAATTTTTTATTTTGGGAAATGGGAAAAATAAAGCCTTACCTCTCTCTTCAGGAAACAGTAGAGAACTGCTACAACAAACCACTGAAACAGCACACATAGAAACAAAATCCATTGCCATGACAATGATAGAAATGTTTCCGGGGAAAGCTGGGTGAGGATGCATGTACATTTTTAGCAACTTCCTGTTCTAGTCTCTGAGGTACAATGAGACTGCTGTGGCTACTGAGTGCTTATAAGCTCTGGCAGGTGTGGACAAGGAGTGGTAAAATGACAATACATTCATTCTCCCAGATTCTGCCATCTGATTTCAGAATTGCAGCTCCTGACATTCCAATAGCATGACATTAACTTATAGTAGAGAAACAACCAGCTGTGTTAGAAGAAAATTACATCTGGTGATTGCATAGTAACTTACAATAAGCTTTACTGTATTCAAGTTGAGGTGAAAGTCAGCTCAATGAAGTGCCAGATTTCTTTCGTCCTTTCTTTGAAGTGTGGAAGTAAGCAAAGAGGATGTAGTGTAAGCCAAAGAGCGACACCAGGAGAAATTATGACTTGGCAAGTTTCCTGTTGTTTAAAAAAAATACAAGTGTGTGAGTAATAGAAGGTAAAATACAATCGACTTATGAAAAGTTTTTGTTTGTAAAAACACTACTGGGTTAAACAGTTCATCTGTCTTGTGGCTTTGTAGAGAAATAGACATAATTCTTTCATACAAGACTGTACCGCTTCGCACTTTGGCTTCCATAAATCCTGTGGGTGACATCCATGCTTTGTCTGTGCATCCCTCTATCCAGTTCACTTTAGATGGTTTGAAGGTTACATTACACCTGAATGTATCCTTATTCACCTTAAGTTTTTCTCTGCAGCCTATAGTTCTGTGGCTTTTGATCTCCTGAGCTTGTGCCATCTGCCATTTGCATCCAGGAAGAAGAAGTTGCGTTACTTGTGGCCTTTACATTTTTTACATGTCTGCATAGGCCTTTCCTACATACACCGCACTCAGGGTCTACGTTTATGTTATTTGTCCATCAAGCCCTGTCTAAGCTGCAGCTATCTCACTGGATCATGGAGGTTTTTTCTCCCTCGCTTACAACAGCAATGACGGTGTGAGGGCACATTTGAACAGGGGCATGCCAACGTCATTGGCAATGTTTAAAGGAATATCCATGGGTAACATCTGTGCTGCAGACAGTTGGTCCTTACCCTACACTTTTGTTTGATTTTATCATTTGGATGTATCGGCCCCTTCGATGGTTCATTTTGTTCTTTTTACTGGGTCTATGATGCACAAGAGTGCTGGAGATCTGCATCTGGCACAATAGCTGCTCTGCGATGCATATATACAGTATACAGTATGTCCCGTACTATATGTGTCTTACTGAGTGAATCAACTAAAAGGCAATGAAATGTTATGTTACTAACTTTTGTTCCTTGAAGGAGAAGAATGAAGTACAATGCTTGTTAGCTGGACACAGAGTAACTATCAAACTGAGGGACAATTGTGGTAATCAAGCGGCAACCCACCGTGACGTCACCCATTGGTTTGTGAGCTGTCGTTTTGAAGCCTCGAGTGTGGCATTTTGGCTGGTGCCATCTTGGTTTTTTGGAGCCAGAAGTAACCAAATTTGAGAGGGTGGAGCTGGGGAGGAGCAATGGTTGGATCTGACTCAGAACCCAAGAAAACTATACACGCCCACCTATACCGGCACCGTGACTGCAGCAGAATCTCAGCTGCACAATGCTAAGTTGCTAACTTAGTTAGTTTCCATATTTCCAAGTTAACTTTATAGCTGTTAAAGTAATCTCAGTGGCTAATTGCATACATGTCCACATTTAGAAAATATTACACATATGAGGATTAACCATCTAATGTTATTGTGGCTGAAGTTAGCATGGGTGTAAGCTTACTGTGTGTGAACACTTTTGATAAAACCACAGACTGTATATAAAGGTAAATCATATTAAAACATATTTTAAAATTAGTTTTAAAAATCTAAGTTTACGTTAACTTAGTAAGTGTTAATAGGGACAGCAGATTGTCCATGTCGTTACGTTATGGTTAAAAAATGAGAACTTTATTCACTTCACTGTTGGCAGTTCCCATTACACCACAGAACACTATTGATTAAAGTGCATTCTACGGTATTCTCCCAGCTAAATGAATGAATTACTGGTCAACGCATGGTTCAGTGTTAGGAGTGTGCATTACTGTAAACAGTCTTTGGTTAAGTGTTTGTAGGCTATTTTATGCTACTCCTGTTCATTTCATTTTTGATGATGGACGTCAAAACATCTGTTGGAATGATTCTTTCTCTCTCTTTCAAAGCAATAACATTACTCTGTGCTGGGATTGATCATTGAATGTGCACCCACACCATGCCACTGAAGTGAGTATTAGTTAGTATTCTATTGCTATTTAATGTAAAACAGTACAGCAGACTTTTTACAACTAAGCTGAGCGAATAATGTAATTTCAGATATCTGTGTGGAGAGTGCTCTCTCTTTTGCCTTTTTCTCTATGGCCTACAATATGATGGTTTGAGATGGAAGAGCCTTCTCCCCATCTTCGACCATTCCCTAAGGGGAAGAGCAGTACCGGATGTTCTCCTCATACGCTGCAGTGGGAATTACCTGGGGGATGTCTCAAGCGTCAACCTTGTCGCAGCAATAAAGGAGGACCTGCACCACCTCCATCTGCAGTATCCAGATATGAAGATCACCTTCTCTGGCATCATCCAGAGATGCAGGTAGAAGGCTGGTGCCAAGGCTTGCAGGTTTGTGGACAGTGTTATGGTTACATACTGTATGTTTAATGTCTAAGTGGTAGCTTTTCACCTCATCCTAACATAAGGTCTGACACTCCTGACCTATTTTTGCATGATGGAGTTCATTTCATTATTAGGGGAAATTATATAACAGTTTTGTTGATTCCATTAAAGCCCAACTTCAGCAACAGTTCACGTTTGACTGTTTGTTCGCTGTTTAATTTGAGTCTTAATGGATTTTTTTTAGGCCCGAATGTAGCCCAAAGTGTCATGCCTTATGTGAAATGTTATTTTTGTTAATGTTTTTTTTTTTTTATTTAACACTTGTGGCCATAACACTGTTCAGTCTAATTCACTATATGCTATCTCGTTCCCTACACCCTCTCCTATTCCCTTCCCGGTCTTATTCCCTTAACATCCTAGTCTTGCAACCCCATGGTCTCTTGCCCCCATGTTGGATATAGCTGTATCAAACTGTAACTAGTTTTAATCATTAAAGTTCATAGTTCATATAGTTCATAGTTCTCAATTACTATAGTTAATGTCAGTGTGCTGTTCCAAAAGCATCCCTTATTTAGAGAGAGGTTGTTCCTGGAGCAAATTTACATTTGAATACTCTATCAGGTTGCCTTTTTGTCACTTTCATAATGGCCTAATTAAACCAAGATTAAACCAATTAATTAAACCATCTGGTTTAATTAACATGAATAGACTTCAGAACAGCCTCTTCTATTATGATTTTTCCCCCCGTAATTTTTCCTCTGTACACGACCATGATGGATTTGAAACGAACAAATCAAGATGTGATTGAAGTGTAGACTTCCAGCTTTAATTCAAGGGGTTCAAAAAAAATATCACATTAACCGTTTAAGAATTACAGCCATTTTTAGACCTCATTTTAAGAGGTTCAAAAGTAATTCTACAAACCAACATAAATAAAAATATCAGGCTTATTTTAATACTTGGATGAAAATCCTCTGCAGTCAATGACTACCTGAAGTCTGGAACCCTTGGACATTACCAAATGCTGAGTTTCCTCCCTTGAGATGCTTTGCCAGGCCTTTACTGCAGCCGCCTTCAGTTGCTGTTTGTTTGTGGACCTTTCTGCCCTCAGTTTTGTCTTCAGTAAGTGAAAAGCAGGCTAAACTGGGTTGAAGTCAGGTGACTGACTTGGCCATTGAAGAATATTCCATTTCTTTGCCTTGCAAAGCTCTTGTGTTGCTTTTGCAGTATGTTTTGTTTTTGCAGTATTATCCATCAGTAGTTTTGCAGCATTTGGCTGAATCTGAGCAGATAGCGTAGAACTATACACTCAAGAATTCATCCTGCTTCTTCCATCAGCAGTCACATCATCAATAAACACCATTGACCCACTTCCATTAGCAGCCATACATTCCCATGCCATAACACTGCCTCCACCATGTTTGACAGATGATGTGGTGGCTTTGGATCACGAGCCGTTCCTCTCCTTCTAAAAACTCTTCTCTTTCCATCAGTCTGGTACGAGTTATTAATATTTACTATTTAATTTGATCCCTCCCCCTTTCGATGAGTAGATCAATAGCTGAGTGCTTACTGCCTATGGGTTATTAAGACATGAACATTATTTATGAAGTAAATTAGCCACAGCTTGTCCAGCTGTTAATGTCAGGCATCATTTTATTCTGAAAATCCCGTCAGCAGCAGCCTAAGCAACACACACACACAGAAAGGTGAGCTGCAGCTTCTCAGGTGAGTTTTGTTATCATAGTGAAAGGTCTTGCCATAGGTTCAGGAGCTGAATAAAAAATCATTGAAGAAAATTTTTTTTGATATAATTGAAAGATGAGATTTAGCATCGCTGTGGCTCTGTCATGAAATTCTTGAGTTTTGTTGCCGAAATAAACAAAATGAAAGAAGGACAGAACTACAGAATCTCAGATGAGATTTGAAAATGGCTCACAGCTGATAGTTGGTTCAAACTGAGTAGAACATTACCTACAGCTCTTTATACATTTATTTCTTGTGAAATTTTCTTGAAAATCTATCATGTCAAGAATTCTATTAATTTTAAAAAAAAAGTAAAATATCTGTTTAAAATCAGAGAAAAAATAATGAGACAAGTCCAGTTTCAGGCAAGTTCTGTCAGTAAAAACATTAAATTCAAGTCAACTCTCTGCAGAGTCAGGGTCTTTGTATGCACGCATGTGTGCATATGAATAAAAGAAGAGAGATAGAGAACACGTGCGCATATTATTTTGGCCATCAGACAAAAAATGTCCCTACCACAGATAAAACCAAACCTACGCCCTTGTGCTAATGCATAGTTCATAACCAATGCTAAGTGGGCTTGCTCATAGCATAGAGCACCACAAAGGCTCTTAGCTATGTCAGCCCCAAGAATTCAACTTTCTCTTTAACTTTAATTGGGATCATTTTGATATTGTCCGATTAAGTGTGATATGAAAAACAAAAGCTATCAAAAAACAAGAGCAGAGCAGGAACTCTGAAAATCCATCAGATCCACTCGCTCTTTCTTGTCTCCCAGCAGCTACAGAGAGGGAAATTAAACAAAAATGTAAGCCAAATATACTGGTCAACATATTCACACAATTAAAACAATGTAAGGCCAAGAGTATGTGTGTCCACATACTTTTGGCCATACATTGTTTCAACATATTCGCACAATTAAAACAATGTAAGGCCAAGAGTATGTGTGTCCAAATACTTTTGGCCTTACATGGTTTTAGAGTACACAAAGAACTGTGTGTAGACAGCTGAACCCTCCACCCATATGTGATAGTTGAACATTTCATTCCAAAACCACGTAAATTAAACTTCTGCAGCCTCCGCTCTTCTGGTTTCATTCTTTCCACCTGATATTGGAACCTGGCTGCAGGTATTTGCTCCCATTCAGCCACAACCTTTAAATGTTGGTAAGAAAACAATATTTGAACCAACATGATTAGAGTTATTATTACCCAACTGTTAGGAATAAGACAATGTTACGTCTCACACCATAAATCAAACTAGAATCTGGTTATATGTCTCATAAACAGCTTATCGTTGAAACTTTAAACCATTATTTTCTTCCCGCTGGATTTTGTATTTAATCATATGTCTGCTTATTCAGCTGTATAACTACATGGGCGTAGATTTGGGTATGGACAGTAGGAACATGTCCCTACCAGTGTTGGTGTTGCTGAATTGTTACTACAGATATTTTTATTCCTACCAATATCCCTACCAATATTAAAATGGATGGATCTCAAAAGATCCATCCATTAATTTAATTCCATTAATGCCAAACTGTGGAGGTAAAATCTATGGAGAGTTGCCAGGTTTGTGTGTTTTCTGCAAAACATTATTTGTTGTTATTATGACAACAAAAGAAAAACTGGAATATGGGGGATCCTTGAATATGATCTGGCAACCTCAAACTGCATTAGGTATTGTTGACTAGCTCCAGCCTGGCAGTAGCAGTAGTGGAGTTAGTGATGAATGGTGGTGAATCTGAAGCAGGAAGTATTTATACTGTAGATGATATCATAGTGAAAGATCTTGCCATGGAGCTGTATGAAAAATACACACATTTTTGACATGATTTAAAGATAGGTTTCAGCATTGATGTGGCTCTGTCATGAAACTCTTGTGTTGTGTTATTATAGCCACAGCAGTCTGGTTGATGTGTCAGTAATTGATGACATTGTCCCTGCTCTGTGGTGTGTTTTTTATAGACTGCTCAAAAGCATTTGAGAACTCAGACTCAAAGCACCCCATTACTGATTGTAATGCCACAACATTAAATCCAGTAACTGGTTTTAATGCTGTGGCTGATCGTTGTACATTAAAAAGAAATAAAGATTTGCCCAGGTAGAAATTCACAAGCCAAGCAGTATATAAAGTCATCAAAATTAGCCCTGTCTTAACCAGCTGCACGATTATAGTGATTGCACATTAATGCAACAGTAATTATAATCAAATTATATAACAAACATTATTCAGTGCATAGTGAGTACTTTAACCTTTGGTAATTTAAGTATATTTTGAAACTAATACTATTGTAATTTCATTCTTGTAAAGTTTTGAATGCAGAACTTATATTTGTAACAGAGTAATTCTACACTGCAAGAGCACTAATTTTACTTAAGGAAAAGGTCTGAGCACTTATTCCACCATTGTATCACTCTTGCTGAGTCATACAAATACTCAGAAAGCTGGCTTGACAGCAGACTGTCATTCAAAAATTGAAAATCAAACTAGGCTTTATGTATTGAACCATAAAATTATATTCAGTCAACTTTAATGTTTGCACTTGGTTACAGAGATATTCTGTACTGACATGCATTGTCACTAATGTCTAATGTCATGATATCATCATTGCTCTCTGTATCATATAGTTACTTACTGACAAGAGATAATCAGTCATGGTCTTTATCTGTAAAGTAACAGTATTAACAGTAAAGCTGCTAAACTGCCTCAAAGTACACGCTCCGATAACACACTAACACTAATCATTACCCTTGCCAATTTTAAACCTTTATTTATCTGATGTTTTTTATTACCCTTATAATTGTTTTTACAGGTTCTTTGTAGCTTGTCGTGATCTGGGCTTATTTGTGTTGTTTTTGTATACTGGTTGTGTGGTTGTGTTAATATGAATGTTTCTTGTTCTCAGGTGTCTCTTGAAGAAGCGATCTCAGTGGAGATGATCAGAGTTCAATGCAACTCTGATCAACACAGCTAAGCCTTATGTGGGTAAACTTACCGCATATTCAAAATCTAAATGGTTACTTTCTTGCCAGGAAAAATATCAAAATGTAATAAAGCGTTTGGTTAGCTACATAAAATCTGATGGGCCTGCAAAAGTATTTGTGATGTTGCTGCTTATCTAAATCGAGCCCATCACTCCCCCTAGCACCCCTTTTCCCTATTTGTATGTGTTTTCATAATTGTAAAATCTATGGATTAGGAATGCTTTTCCCTCAGGCGCCACCCTAGATTGAGAACTGGTCCAGTTACATTCACAACTGCTGTTTCATTGTTTTCTCTAGAGTACTAGTGATGGTAACTCTTAAGGCTGAAAGTAACTGAAAATTTTATGTGTACAGATCTTTGGAATTAGAATGATTTTAGTGTTATTCCAGATCTCTGTATTCCAGAGATCAGGAATAAACCCAGAGTCTAAGGAGAGCTGGAATAATCTTTCAAGTACACCACTCAGTTTTTCGGCACAGTATCATAATGTCCTTCCACATATTTTGTCTGGACCTTTAGCTTTATTTACTTTGATCTCTTTAGAATTTTTAGCAATAGACTGGATGGAGACTTGCAGTGGCTGCCCAGGTGAAAGTGTCTCTTACAGATTCTTAAGTGGGGCACTAAAATCCTGAGTGTTTAATTACTTATTTTACCATTAAAAATGGTTAAAACAGAAAGCTAATAGTTATAGAAACACATTTTCTGTTGCTTTAAATACATTTTTTTTCAAATTACTGTTATGAGCTGTGTAATATATCCTTTTTGTGATTTAGAGAAGTTAAATGAATATTTATTTAAAAATAAAAACTAATTTTAAACAATTTTCTTAACACTCAACAACTACAGGTCCTGGGTCTTATGTGCACAATTGAAACCTCAGTGGAACTATATTTTTTTTTAAAGCTGACCTTCTGTTTTAGCTTATTCCTAGCTAAAAGATAATTCTGGTATTTTTAAAACTAGGACCTATTTTCTCATCTTTTTGGTTCTAAATGATTAATAAGGACAAAAATATTTGGAAAACGTCCAGTATTGAGCAAGAATGCTATAACCAGCAACCGCGCAACTGCTGCATTGTAATCCAACTGGGCAAAGTAAGTCCAGTAAAAGTGCTTGTTTTTGCCACTGACAGGCTCAGACTGTTGTTATAAGTGTCTGTCAACATTATGGAAATGATCCCTACAGAGAGCAACCTTTTTGTTACAAAATAAGATCCTTTTTATACAACCAGAAACAGCCGTTGTATCTATTCAAAGCCGCCAGACTCCATTCTCGAACAGTAATTTTTCCTCGCAGAACACGGGAGTTGCTGGTCTACTGCTACCATGACCAGTTAAACCAGGATGACTACTGTCAGTCAAATAGGAGAGTAGGTCAACACTACACCACTTTCTTGAAGAAAAATGCTGTTCCAATAGTGGAGAGACCTGCTGCAGAAAGAGTGGAGGTAATGCTATTTGCTTAAGTTATTATGTTGACCTGTTACTTCATACTTGTAATGGAGTATTTTTACAATAATGCTGTATTGTTACTTTTACTTTAAGTAAAGAATCTCAATACTGCTTCCACCACTGAAAGTCACACTAAAACACAAACAAACTCTCCACTTTTATGAGTAGCCTTAAAACTTTAATTTTCATGAAAGCTTATATTTAGTACTGGCTCAGGCTTACCATGATGTACTGAGCTCCTCTCTCCTCCTCTCCCTCTTCATTTACATGCATTTATATCCCATTAGTGCACGTTACTAACTTGGCATCTCCTCTGGGTTGAAGTCAGGGTTCTGGCTAGAACCTGTTCTAGCCAGAACTAGCCAGTTCTGGCTCAAAGACATTCGCAGCTGTCCCTAAGTCACTCCTGCATTGTCTTGGCTGTGTGCTTAAGGTCATTGAGCTGACTCCAGGTGGGTTTGGTTGGACACCACACCATCAGTTATTTTCCAGGGTTGAATTGTTATCTCCATATATGACTATATGGTGTTACTGTGGCAAAGACATAACTTGAGTATTGTGTGTCCTTTATTGAGGCCAAATAGATGTGTTGGACGGTCTTTCGAGCACGCAACAGCCTTCAAACACAGCCTGTGGTAGTTCTGTCATCATTTGGATATATTCAATCCTGCTGAGCACATGCCTGTACTGCACAGAATAACTTGTGTCTTTTTTGGTCTTTGCGCTGATAATTATTGTTAGATGATTTTAATGAAAGCAGCTGTCCTGTTTGGCCTGAAAACAACAAAATGTATTGAGCCCTTCCCACATCTTTGATTTAGAGTTTTACTGGGATTTTACAAGTATGCATTCATTAGTTAGTTTAAGCATTCAGGATTGGTACAGTCTAACAACACAGAGAATGAACATGAGAGCTATAAGGGAATAGAATGACACACTGCGAAATAATTTGACTTAACAACTACTCCACTGCACCCACTGGGTTGTCATATACAGGCTACACAGAGAGCCCACTGAGAAATCTTTGATAGCTATTAGATGTGCAACAGTATCCAACAATCACGTCTAGATGCATATAGAGTTTCGCAGTCAGCATTCTGTATGTTTTTGGCATGGTGGGGAAAACAAAGAAATGTAAAATGTTTCTTCTTTAGATATAAAAAACAAACTCAAAAACAAATAAAACTGTGACTAATGGGCTATAGCTCTTGTGTAAAAGTTTCCTAATAGTCTGCATATGGCCAGCGTTTCACCATTATTATTACAAAACTATAGAAAACATATTTTAAGATAGAAAATAAATAAAATCTTAACTAAAACAATGGAACTAATGCAGTGGGTAGTCAGTAGGTCTTGGTAGCCCTGAAAATCCATCACTGGTTAGAGCAACATCCTGTGCAATGGATAATTTATGGATGATACCAGCTTGTACTTGTTTGTGCATGTGGTGGGCAGCTTTAGCTCAGGAGTTAGAATTGGTCGTCCACTCACCAGCAAGTCAGTGGTTCAATCCCCGGCTCTTCCAGTCTGCATGTTGAAGTGTCCTTGGACAGGCTACTGAACCCCAAATTGCCCCTGATGTATCATTGGTGTGTGTGTGTGTGTGTGTGTGTGTGTGTGTGAATGTGGCAGTGCTTTGAGTGGTCGATAAGACTAGAAAAGCGCTATATAAGTGCAGTCCATTTACCATGTTCTTCTTATAACTGAGTATAGCCGAATACAGACTATATAGACAAAATATAAACAATATGCAACACATATTAGTTACTGGCCCAGTCTGAATGGGCAGCCAGAGGCCACTTGAATGCTGTGCGGAAGACTTGCTCCGCTAATAGACACTCAGGTGACATTGTCACTAATGAGTTACTAGCATGAAGAGGTATGCTAGCATACCTTTTTTTACTATATACCCTAGTGAAACATAATGATCATAACAGCACAGCTGACAATTTCTATTATCATCATTATTGTAAGATACTGTGGTTTTCAGAGGGCACCGTGAATACAATGCTCCTGCCTTCACCAGCGATTTTATTTTGCCTATACACAAGTGAGCACCTTTATACTGGTCACACATACCCGGAGCAGCCACAGCAGGACCAGCAAACTGGGCTTCTGGTCTGTCTAGCTCTAGCTACCATATCAACACTAACATTAGCTAGTCAATCTAAAGAAGTGCGACCAGGAGGGAGGACAGAGAACATAGCACAGTACAGGTACAACATAAAGATGTTTAAAAATAACAAGACTAATAATAAAACGAATAATTATAACAATAGGGTGAGTAGTAATACTAATGAGACTTAATATAGTGATAGTAATGATAATCATAATAATTTACATGTTGAGTGAAATGCACTTTTGAATTTATTTTATGCATGTGCTAAGAGTTACACTGTAATGGACTCTATAACCCTAATAAGATAAATGATGAGGTTCATAAGATATACTGAATCTAATCAATTTGCACACCAAAATCCTTAATCCATATTAATTCTGAACATTTTCTTCAGATTAGGACCCAAAAACATAATTGTGATAAATTTCCTCCTTTACGGTAATAACATAAATACAAAAATTGTTTATTTTGATACATCAGTGTAAGGTATTTCCTGTCTCATGTCAGCTCACTTCTAATTAGTTTTACCTGAATAATTATTATTGCCAGTTACAGATTTGGATTTTAATTTCTGGACTGGACTGTTTTCTGATATTGCATTCATATTACTAACCATGACTAACTCATACCACCTTATGTCAAAAATGATAAACTATCCCTTAGAAGGGTTAGTATATATTGGACTATAATTTTTACACAACCAGTTGGATGATTGGATGGTGAGTTTTTTTGATACAGTTCAATCAATTTCATAATTGCTGGATTTTATTGTCATTGGTCTTAGTTTGGCTCAGATGTTCTGTTATATAAGAAAAGGAAGTTCACGCTCTCTATGAACCAGACCGTTGTGAATGGCCTGCCTTGAGCGATGCTCTTGTGTTGGTGTGGCCTCCTACTACTGCCTGAACATCTCTCCTCCTCCTATGGAGCCACACTCCAATTCTTAGCCAGCATCCTATGTAGCAACACTGGAGTTCTTGCAGAGGTAAGAAAAGCAGAAGTCAATTTCATACACCATACATATATACATCCCTGTACAATCTAATACAATCCAATACAACAGGCATGAAGATAAACCCGGCTGTGACTTTATACATACAATGTGAGAGTGGTATCAATCTGAACAATGAACTCTCAACAAGAAAGGCAATAAGTGTATTTCCAAAAATGTTTCTTTGACCAAACAGTATATAATGATCAGCATATCATTGCCTAATAACCCAGAAAGTCATGAGGATCTATGAAATTATATAGGAAGGCAGAACACTACATTCATTAATGGTCAGCACTCTGTACAGAGTAATCAAGTGCTAAAGTCACAAATTACGCTACATATCTACCCTGAAAAGGATTCAAGAACCTATCTGCATGTGTTCATGTACAGCTAATAATTATGAAGTAATTTTTCCTTCTTTAGGTAATTTTCCTTTATTATTATTTTTTTAGGTAGTATTTGACAATTAAAGCCCACAGTAACTTAGAAGTTGGCCCCTTAAAGAAATAATCCATTGTTTGTCTCCAAGATGGGAATTCACTCATAGAGTCCAGCTGGTTATTCCCCAGTGACAGTTGCTATAACAACCAAGGCTGTGGCAAAGGGTTCAATGTGGCCAACAGGATGGAATCCTTCAGAATTGGATCGCTTTACATTGTGTTTGAGTTGTAGTGTTATCTCTGTTCTTGATGCATCATAGTAGTAGTAGTATTAGGTCTACCAACAGAAGCAGTGGGATTAGTAGTTATACTAATAGTAGTAGTCAGCAGTACTAGCAGGAGTAGATGTAGTAGCAGCAGTAGTAGTAAGAATAGCTGTAGAATCATAAGCAGTAACAGGAGTAGTTGTAGTATCAGCAGCACTAGCAATAGTAGTAGAAGAATTAGTTCTAACATCCGCAGCAGTAGCATCAGTAGTTATACTACCAGCAGTAGTAGCGGCAGTAGGTGTAATAGCAGTAGTAGTAGTATTAGTAGCTCTAGAATGAGCAGCAGTAGCAGTAGTTGCAGGATCAGCATTAGTAGCAGCAACAGTTGTACTATCACCAGCAGTAGCAGTAGTAGTTGTAGTATCAACAGCGATAGCAGCAGTACTAATATCAGCAGCAGTAGGAGTAGTTGTTATAGTATCAGCGGCAGTAGCAGTAGTGGTTCTAGTATCAGCATTAGTAGCAGAGGTAGTTGCAGTATTAGCAGCAGTAGAAGTTGTAGTATCAGCAGCAGTAGCAGTAGTAGTTGTAGTATCAGGAGCAGTACCAGTTGTAGTAGTAGAACCTGTAATATTGGCAGCGCTAGCAGTAGTTGTAGTATCAGCATTAGTAGCACCAATAGTTGTAGTATCAGCATCACATCAGTAGGAGTAGCAGTACTTGTAGTATCGGTAGAGGAAGCAGTAGTAGTTGTAGAATGTGCAGCACTAGCAGTACGAGTTGTAATATCAGCAGCAGTAGCAGTCATTGCAGTATCAGCAGTAACAGCAGCAATATAAGTTGGAGTTGTAGTATTACCAGCAGTAGCAGTAGTAATTGTAGTATATGCAGCAGCAGTAGTAGTAGCAGTAGTTGTAGTATCTGCAGCAGTAGCAGTAGTAGCAGCAGTAGTAGGTGTAGCAGTATTTAGACCACACCTTGAGTCTAAATTTGCTCCTGTTGAAAAGTGGGGCACCACCTTTGATAGAAGGAAAATACATAAACCAAATTAATCAGTCTTATCATCAAAATTTGGGATCTCTTGTATTTGCTTTGAAAGAAAATACAGGACCACAACTTAGTAATAAATAGAAGATAATTATTATGGCTAAATGTCTACCAGTAAATGAATAAATAAAGTATTAATAATGGCTTGAATTCAAACTCTGGCCTTTCACTAGATGAGACTCACCAGAATCCTGCCATGTCATCCAGGTAATAACAGCTGACTTACTCCGCTCCTCCTCCTCCGCTTTTCCCCTGTCTATTTGGTTGCTGAAAGAGAGCATTTTGCTCCAACATGTGAACTTAACTTTAGACCCAGGCCACAAGTCTTTAACTCACAGGCAAGTGAACAGACTGTTTGTATTCACCAAATACGTTTCTGGATCTGAAGGAGACAGCTGCCCAGCATTAGCTGATTTCACACACTGCCTGCAGGAGGACGAAAAGATTTCGTCAAGGAGATCATGGATTCCACTTTATTTTTACCTACCAAGTTGACTCAGTTGTTTTCCCGCTGCCCCAAAGAACTTAGCCTGCCATGACCACCTGAGGCTTGAGATGAATGGCCCTGTCAGTGTTCAGCCCAGGACTGCGCAGCAACGAAAGGCAAGAGGCTTGTATCTGGGCAATAACTTTAGTTATTTATAGCATGTATTCTAAACCTTTTTGCTTGTAAACTGCTGCTAATGGTGTGAAGAGCAGACCGACCTGTCCTGTGATTGATGTAAAACACTGTGGAGTGTTTACAGTTGTTTCCTTCTTGTTTTAGTTGTGCTTGGTGCGTTAGAGTTGGTTTGTGTTCTCTTATGTTGTGGACTGTTTGTGTTAATATCACCACTGTCAGTAAAAACCAACGAGTTGCAATTTTACTGGTTAAAAGACCAGTGCAGGGCCTGACGAATGCTAGTTCGCCTACCATACCACTGTGTGGTAAAATAGGACAGTTTAATGTGTTTCTTCGCAGCTGCTAGGATCATCTTCGCTTTGCTTTGCCTGCTTTTCTTGCTCTCTCTCTTTTACTAACCCACAGATAGACGGGCCTGCACGTATTCACAAACATCCTTGGTGCCCAGAGTGTGGTTGTATAACCCAGTGTGCCCCAAGCCATTTTCTTGCCAGAGAAAGGTCTCACATGTCCCCCTTTGTCTCTCAGTCTCCCTGTTCAAATCTCATTGCTGAGCTTGCTTTCTTCCCCCCTCTCTCTCCCTCTCCCACACACCCATTCACACCCACACATCACATGTCTGCTGGTTTGCCCTTGCTTGTTGGTTGTATAGTCGCTTGTGCTCATAGTTGCTTGTTGTTTTAGCTGTATAACAGATGTTTGTTAATTTAGGGTATATGGTAATTAACATTGCTATTCTTGATTCATTTTGTTATACTTTAAGCAGTCGATGATTAATTCCATTCCAATAATTTTATAAATATCAATAATTATCTTTGATAATTATTCATAATTTGCTAATAACCAAACCTGCTCCTATCAGTGCACAACCTCAGTTATCTTGGTTCCTTCCTATTTTCTACGTGTAATAGTGTTTGGATCTAACTCCGGGGTATATTTACTGAATAAATCAGATACTTCAATTTCACTTTCATACTGGTCAAGATTAATGTGGTAAAAAGCTAAATCGCTTATGTGTAAGATACCGTTCTCTGGCACATTGATACATAGTATTTGGTTTGGTAACATGTTGCAAGCAGCGATTACCAGGATCAGTGTCAGCTGTGTAAGCAGCCAAGTCATTTTATGAGAGTAACGTACATGGTTAGGGACCATGTGAATATACATGTTTTAGACTTAATGGGATGGTACTCAGTGATCTGTTGAATCACTCCAACTTAGAGTGGTAGGGATAGTCAAAACAGGGAGACTTTAACCCTCATTGTTTTTTAAAAGAATTTACACCCTTAGTCTTTGACCCATGATTGAATTCATTAACAAGCACTGAAAAAAAAATCATTTCTGGAGCCAAAGTAGGCTTGACAAAGAAGGTTGTGGTATTGCTGAGGAAGTTCTGGTCTGCCTTGTTTTACTGTCATAGCAGCAGTTAAACCTGTCTGACATATATAATCCGAAAACTCCTCCTACACTTGCTGGCAGAGTAGCTCATAGTCAGCTCTGACATAGTCAGGCTGGTGCTCAATGAAGCTTCTGATGTCACAACTAGAAGTCGTATTGATTAGGTATACAGTTAGGTCCATAATTACTTTGACAGTACACCACCATGATGGATTTGAAATGAAGCCATCAAGATGTGATTGAATCACTTTTCACTTTCTCATGGTAGACTTTCAGCTTTAATTCAAGGGGTCTAACAAAACTATTGCACTAACCGTTTAGGAATTACAACCATTTTTACACACAGTCCCTAATTTTCAGAGGCTCAAAAGTAGTTGGACAGTTAACTAACAATCAGTTTCATGGCCAGGTGTTGCCTGTTCCATTGTTATTTTATGACAAATTAAGCTGATAAAAAGGTCTGGAGTTAATTACAAGGGTTGAATTTATATTTGGTAGGTGTTCATGGGAACTCTCAATATGTGGTCCAGAGAGTTGTCAATGCAAATGAAGGATGCCATCATTTGGGGGGGGAACAAAAGAAACCTATCAGACAGATGGCAGAAACTTTAGGAGTGGGCAAATCAAAAATATGGTACTTCCTTAAAAAGAAGGAATGCACTGGCGATCTCAGCAGCACCAAAGGCCGAGAAGACCACGGAAATGGTTGAGCATAAAATTCTTTCCTTGGTGAAGAAAAACCCCTTTACAATATCTAACCAGGTAAAGAACACTAACGAGGAGATATATCATTGTCAAAATCTACAATGAAGAGACGCCGTCATGTCCACAAGTTGCAAACCACTGGTAACACTCGTCTAAAAAATGATGACAGATGAAACCAAGATTAACTTGTACCAGAATGATGGTAAGAGATGAGTATGAGAAGGAAATGAACAGTTCATGATCCAAAACATAGCACATCATCTGTCAAACATGGTGGAGGCGGTGTTATGGCATGGGAATGTATGGCTGGAACTCGGTCACTGGTGTTTATTGATGATGTGAGTGCTGATAATAAAAGCAGGATGAATTCTAAAGTGTACACGGCTATACTGTCTGATCAGATTCAGCCAAATGCTGCAAAACTGACTGGACAGTGTTTCATAGTACAGATGGATAATGACCCAAAACATACTGCGAAAGCAAGCCAAGTGCTCCTCAAGCCAAAGAAATAGAATATTCTTCAATGGCCAAGTCAGTCACCTGACCTCAACCCAATTTAGCATGCTTTTCACTTACTGAATACAAAACGGAAGACAGAAAGACCTACAAACAAGCAGCAACTGAAGGCGGCAGAAGTAAAGGCCTGTTAAAGACCAGTAAAGGAAACATTTGGTAATGTCCATGGGTTCCAGACTTCAGGCAGTCATTGACTACGAAGGATTTTCATCCAAGAATAAAAACTAATCCTAATATTATATATTTTGGTTTGACCAATTACTTTTGAACCTCTGAAAAAGAAAGAATGTATAAAATTGCGTTAATTCCAAAACAGTTAATGCAATACTTTTGTTAAACCCTTTGTATTAAAAGTGTGAAAAAATGTATCGCAAATAGAGGTAAATGGTAAATGGACTGCACTTATATAGCACTTTTTTAGTCTTATCATCCACTCAAGGCATTTTACAATACTGCCACATTCACCCATTCACACAAAAATTCATACAGCGCTCTTTTCTATACATACGGGGCTTTCTACACTCACACACACACACACACACACACACACACAGAAATGATACATCGGGGGAAATTTGGGGTTCAGTATCTTGCCCAAGGACACTTCGACATGCAGACTGGAGGAGCTGGGGATCAAACCACTGACCTTCTGATTAGTGGACGACCCGCTCTACCTCCTGGGCCACAGCTGCCCCAGTGTCTCTCAGAGAGATGCTAGTGTCGGGAGAGCCACCAGGATTAGGTTCGAAACATGTTATGTTATGTTATGCGACCGAGCAGTCTTATTTAGGTCTCTGTCAGAGGGACCCTGTGACAAGTACCAGTACCTGCCTTCAGGTGCTGGTACTTGAATATACAAGTACCAGGGGGGTCACCTTAATCGGGTCAGGTGGAGTCCTACTGGCCCGGAAGTGGGGAGTAGGTTCTGGTGTGAACAGCAGAGAGGGGTGTGAGGGTGAGCCTCCTTGAGCACCCCCAGGGGGTTGAGTATCTTTCCTTTTCTTGATGAAAAGTTTCATCAAAATGCATTTGTCGGTTTCAACCTAACTCAAGATAATGTCGTAGGTCTCTTAACTTCTTCCAGTTCTCTTTCTTTGATTTCATGTTGCCAATGGGTCTCCCTAGCTCTGTTTCCGCTAGTTGCTGTTGCATATCTTGTATATGCCTTTGATCAGCTTCAGCATGTTTAGCATGGACTTTGACTTGAGCTTGCGAGTCTTTTATGTCCTCTGCCGCTTGCCTAAGTAGTTCATCAGCCATATCAATGCTTTTTGCTTTTCTTCAAGTTGGTCTTTTGTTGCAACTAGCTCCTGCTCACGTTCTAGGAGAGATTGTTCTAGCTTTTCATTCTTTCTTTTTAGCTAAGCTTTCTCTGGTTTCTGGAGCTCCACTTTCATCCTTATCCGGTGCATTAAGTTGAGCTGTTAACTCATAAATGTGCACTTCTGCTTCTAAATACTTGCATAGTCACACAGCTTCTTGTGTTTCCTAACATTTTTGGCTGGTGCCTTATCTTTCAGGTGTGTGGTCATGGTCTGACATAATTGCTTGAAGGTCAGAAGTATTTTGGATTTGAGTTGCATAACCAAGTATCAACTCTTCAGTCATGTCCACCAACACTGACTCCATCTTCCCAAAGGAGTCTCCTCGACTTGAGGGTTTAGATGTGGCTGGAGATGCAATGTTTAATTTAGTATAGTTAGATAGGTGGTTTGGTTTATGAGTTTGACTTTTTATATACAAATCATGAAAAAAAAACATTCTATTAATCTCGCAGAGCCCACTAATAACAGTGTATGATTTTCATATTTGACTTGTTTAGTAGTGTTAATTTAGGAGGGGTTTTATGCAAGCAACAATTTGAGATGCTTGTTGTTTAATGAAGTTAATTCATTTAACAGGTGAGTTGTTTGGTCTCTCATTAGAATATAGGGAATTAGTATTTCACTGTGATAGCCACCAAAAGGAGCTAGTTCTGAAACTACAGTCTCAGCCATGTGGCCCTTTAATGCCCTATCTCACAATCAGCAATCGCCAGCAATGAGTAACTCTAGGGTGCTTTTAGCACCGTCCACTAAAGGACGTTCACTGTTCAAGTTTGATATGGTCAGTATTACTCAAAACAACAACAGTGTGACACAAGCCAATACGATGGCTGCTGCTATCACGCTCTGGAGATCTGCAGATGAGAACCCAGAGCAGTTGATGGTTGAAGTCATCAAATGACAGGCTCTGCCAGTGGTTCTCTGCCGTTTCAGCATTTGGAAGCCTGCCAGTAGACTTTGTCCTTTGACACTGCTGTTGATTTCTCAGTAGGCTCTGGCCCTGACAGCCTACTCATACTCATGCATACTCATGCCTGTCTCTTATGGGTTGATGTGGAATAAAAGTTACGATTCTAATTACTGTGCTTAATTTTGGCTACATAACTTTTTATTAGGGATTTGTGTTGGCCAAATAACACAAAACCTTCAAAAATCTTCAAAGCGAAGCCGGAGTAATAATTAAGTTATAAAGTATTCTCTGGCCCTTCTGCTTTTCTGAATCAATTTGTTGTTGCCTTTGCTTACAAAATAGAGGCGCTACAGCTTGTGCATATTAACAAAAACTTACTCGGAAAACATATATGGCCAAAAGTCTACCAATAACTAAATAAATGAGGCATTAATAATGAACACATAAAAAAGAATCAAACAGATGAATAAAGGGATTATTTGAATGACAAAATGAACTTGTCACATAGTTTGGCAATAGTGAAATGAAATGTGGTATTCAGAATTACCAGAGAATGGTGGAACACAAGGGCAATGAATAATTGCCCTTGTGCTAGGATTTAAATTAATAATTCAGAGCACTATCCGACATCACCTCTCATCACAGACAGTTGAAGTAAGGTATTTGCCTTCTTTACAGAATTGTCTCACAGCTCAATCCCCGAAGTGGTTCAGTGCTGGTCTACTTGCTGCTCTCCCAGCGAGGGACACTCCCCAGGAAGCCAAGCAACAAGAGTTGGTCAGTGGGATGCCCAGCTTGTCTAGTGGCCCTACACCAGGTGGAGGGAAAGGCGATAAGGCTGATGGTGGCCTTTGCAAGCAAGCAGGAGTCTGTGACTGTACAACTGTTGTTGGCTCGTCTGTCTGTAGGTGTTGCTATAAGATAAAACTCTACATGAAATGCTACATTGACTTTCCTGAAGTACAGTTGTTAAAGAATTTTGAACGTGGCCGGACAACTAAATTTACAAAATATAATCAAAATGAGACTTACTAAAGTACAATACTAATAAAACTCGATTTTGCTCAGTTTGGTATTGTATTACAGACTGAAACTTTTTCAAATTAAGATTAAAATGAAAATGAAAATACAGAAAATTTTGAGCAAAAAGAAAACTTGGCAAATGAGGAGAGAAACCAAAAAAGAAGAGTTACAGTGCCAAAGATGTCTAGTGGGGCCAAGAGTGCCAAAGAAAGAGTGGGCAAGTGTGGTCAGAACAAAAGGGGACGGCTCTTTTATCAACTGCAATTCTGGGCGGAGAACCGGCCTTTCGTGCCCAAACCATAACTTTCCTCCAATGAGTGTCTAGTCCTTTGTTTCAAGAGACGGGGGAAGGAGGAGCTGATATGAAGTTCTTCCTTACAATAGGGAAATTAATTTAATTGAAGTTTTACACACAGAGATCACACACTTCAGCTTTTCACCATGGTCAATCAACAAATCTAAACATAAAATTTACGTAAGAACATATTACATAGAATATGAAGAAAAGCATATGGTTATAATATCCATAATCACAGTGCAGCACATCAGGGGATCAGAATGGCACTAGACTCGTTAACTATCAAGATGATGTTCAATACTGTTAATAGATGAACAGGAGTTAAACAATAACTAATTAGATTAACAGTATGATAAAATACAGTCCTACAGCGTAGTATATTAAGTATTCATATTCAAATTCATAAACAAACAACAATTCCAAACATGCATACTCTGTAGATTACAAACGGGCTGCAAAGGGACACCTGTTCGTAGTCACTGGGTGGCAGTGTGGTCACACGGTAAACACTGCAACATATTTTAAATTTCCTAACTTCACCATCTTACATCATTCGAGCGTGAAAGTTGGATTCATTTTAATAAAAACATTTGCGGAGTAATAGTAACTGGATTATTGACAGATAAACAGCTATATTCATGTTAATTCAAACATGTGCTTAAGCAAGGAGAAAATATCAGAATATAAGGAATGTATATAACACATACATACATATACAGTATATTATATATATTTATATATACTGTATATAATTTATGACAGGAGTATGGCAACTTGAGTGAGAGAGAGGTAGAAGGAATGGGTGTTTGGTGTGCATAATGGATGTGAATAAGCCAGAGACAGACAGAGAGAGTGAGAGAGAGAGAGAGAGAGAGAGAGAGAGAGAGAGAGAGAGAGAGAGAAAAACTGAGATCACTCTTTAGTTAATTAGTAATGACTTTCCTTTATATAATATTTTCCATTTTGTTGAATTAAAATATTAGTCTCTGTTCCATGGCACCTTATTTGGTTTTGTCCTTTACCAGTGTTCTCCACAAGAGTAATAAAGAAAGTTCACATCCTGCTGTTATATTATAATTATAATATTGAATTGAAATGTCAGGCTTGCCAGGTTGGAGACAGGTAGTGCCTTCACTGGCAGATGTTAGTTTGACAACTTTAATTACACTGTGGGAGAGAGAGGCACTTGAAAAGTCCAGAAAGTCACCTACCAAAGTTTATTTAAACTCTTTATTTCTCAGTGGAATGTAAAAAGGGGAAAACAAGGCCTCACTCCATGTGAGGTAAGGAGGCCAGTTGGTCAATCCTGAGGTCACTAAACCTGTGGGTGAATAGAAATTCACCCAACGTTGATTTCCTGGTGGAATTAAGAAAGGATGATGTGTTCTCGATACAGTAGTTGAAGTATCATCAGTAGTTGCAGCAGTAGTTGTAGTATCAGCAGTAGTAACAATAATAGTTGTAGTATCAGCAGTAGTAGCAGTAGTTGTAGTACCAACAGTAGCAGCAGTAGTAGATGTAGTATCAGCAGCAGTATCTGAAGTAGTTGTAGTATCAGCAGTAGTAGCAGCAGTAGATGTATTATCAGCAGTAATAGTAGCAGCAGTTGTAGTATCAGCAGTAGTAGTTGTAACAGCTGTAATATTAGCAGCAGTAGTAGTGCTGGTTGTATTATTAACAGGAGTAGCAGCAGGAGTAACAGTATTAGTTGTAATATCAGCAGCAGTAGCATTAGTAATTGTAGTATAATCGGCATTAGCAGAACTACTTGTACTATCAGCAGTAGTAGCAGTAGCTGTTATAGTATCAGTAGCAGTAGCAGAAACTGCTGCTACTATTGCTGATACTACAACAACTGCTACTGCTTTTCTGTGGTACTTTCTCCCTTTCAGATATTGAACCTGGCCCACCAGCTGCTACTACTACTGCTACTACTGCTTATGCTACAATTACTACTGTTGCTGCTGGTGATTCAACAGTTACTACTGCTACTACTGCTGCTGATACTACAACCACTGCTGATACTACTGCTGATTTTACAACTACTGTTGCTTCCGATGATACTACAACTGCTACTGCTACTGCTGCTTATACTACAACTGCTACTGCTGCTGATACTAAACTACTTCTAGTACTGTTACTACTGATACTACAACTATTGCTGCTACAACTGGTAGTACAACTGGTAGTACAACTACTGCTACTACTACTACTGATACTAAAGCTACTACACTTAACACTGCTGATACTACAACTACTGTTGATAGAACAAATACTACAACTTCTGCTGCTGATACTACAATTACTACTGCTACTGCTGCTGTTACAACTACTGCTACTCCTGCTGCTGTTACTACAACTACTGGTGCTACTACTGCTGATACAACTGCTACTGCTAATACCTCTGATACTAAAGGTACTGCTACTACTACTGGTACTGCTGCTTATACTACAAGTATAACTACTAATGCTACTTCTGATGATATTTAAATGAATACTACAACTACTACTGCTACTACTGCTTATACTAAAACTACTACTGCTATTCCTAATGCTACTGATCCTGCAGCTACTACTGTTATTGCGACTACTGCTGCTGATTCTACAAATAATGCTGCTCGTACAGCAGATACTACCACTACTGTTGATACAACTACTACTGCTACTACTGCTGATTCAATAGCGACTAATGCTATAGTTGCATAATCTACATCTACTACTGCTACTGCTGCTGATACTACAACTACTACTCCTACTACTCCTGGTAGTAATGGAGCTCAGTATGAGTTCAATCAGGAAGACTATCTTTGAGCGAATTCATTCACAATTATCGTAATTATCTGCACACACCCACACCTACTTTATGGAAGCTACTCAGCATTCACTGGCCTCAGCATTCCCAGCCTCTTTACTAAGTATGCCATACATTCCTAAATCAGCAAACGTATGTCCTTGAAGGTCTAAAATCCTTAAAGGCAAAGATGATAATTTAGTGAGCCTCATCCTGCCATTCCCCGAGTGAAATAAAGCTATTGCCACCGGGGAAAGTATCACCGTCATGTTCAAGTCTGCAGATCCCCAGTTAAACAAAAATTTATCAATCTGTCAGTTTCCGGTTGCCTTTGGTGTCTACCGTTATGTAATCTGCTCCTTCTACCCAGAAAGACGGCAAGAACTTTTATTTTGCCCTGATTGGTGACCATAATCTCAAATATGGAAAAAATATAATCTACTAATATCATTAAGCCTTCTCCAGCAAAGCCATGCTCTACATTGCCTAACAAACATTTGCTTGAACTCGACATTGAATTATTGGCGATGATTTCCAGATTGTCAAATCGTCTCCTGCAACTCCTGTGGGAGTACTGGTCACCCCTCAAGTTTTACCCATAGTTAGAACCCCTTTACTAGATATAATAAGTATGTCTTTATTAACAGGCTATGTATTAACAGTCCTTTAAAACAGCTGCGATTAAACGTCTTCTTAAAATGCATACTCTTGATCAAGATGTTTTAGCCAACTATAGATCTAACCTTCCCTTTCTCTTTAAGATGCTTGAGAAAGCAGTCACCAGTCAGTTGTGTGACTTTTTACATAACAATAGTTTATTTCAGGATTTTCAGGACTTGTCAGATCTCAGTGCTGCATTTGATAGCGTTTACCATCATATCCTATTACAGAGACTGGAACATTTAATTTGCATTAAATGAACCACTCTTAGCTGGTATAAGTCTTATTTATCAGATTGATTTCAGTTTGTGCACGTTAACAATAAATCCTCCATATACTCAAAAGTTAGTCCCGGAGTGCCACAAGGTTCCGTGCTTTGACCAGTTCTATAAACCTTATATATGCTTCCTTTAGGCAATATTATTAGGAAACACTCCATAAACTTCCATTGTTATGTAGATGATACCCAATTGTATTTGTCAATGAAGCCCAGTGAAACCAATCAGTTAGACAAACTTCAAGCTTGCCTTAAGGACATAAAAACCTGGATGACCAGAAACTTTCTGCTGTTAAACTCAGACAAAACTGAAGTTATTGTACTTGGCCCCAAACACCTCAGAAACTCATTATCTAATGATATAGTTTCTCTGGATGGCATTGCCCTGATCTCCAGCACCACTGTTATCTTTGATTAGGATATGCCCTTAACTCCCACATAAAACAAACTTCTAGGACTGCCTTTTTTCACCTATGTAACATCTCAAAATGAATTTACATCGTAAGCATTCCAAATTTACATCGTAAGCATTCCAAATATAGAGGTGCTTGCTCCATAATTGTGGCTCGCACTGATTCCCCCATTTGCGCCTTTAAATCTATGATAAAATACTTACAAATTATACCAATCAATAGCTCCCTCTTTCCATTTCTCATTCCAGGGAATATTCCCTTATCAAAACCCTGGTTTAACTATTGTTTAAAGCAAATCCTCGACAAAAGCAAGCTATCCCCTCTGCATTATTCAGGGTGTTCTTTTAGGATAGGTGCTGCTACTTCTGCAGCCAATAATGGCATTTCTTCCTCCTTGCACCAATGGGGCAATGGTCATCTGCCTATAACTCCGACATTTACCGTAACATTAGCGCTGTTCTCCTAAATCAAAGATCTCAGACGCTCTGATTCCCTGTTAAGTCATGCATATAACTAGTAGTGGTTCTGTATATGGTCGTTACAACTGCTGTTGTTTATACAACAATGCTGGTCATGGCTGACCTCACATATCACCCATGGTAATTTCAGTTCAGTCGTCAGACCTTAGTTTCTGTTCGTCATTGCTGACTTTAATTTCTGTTTGTTCATCATACCTTAAATTTTTTGAATGCCATTTTATTTAAGATGGTCTTTGCTGACCTTAATGTCTGTTTGGTCTTTTGATTTTTTCTTTCAGTTTAGTCCTTACGCTGACCGTAAGGACTATTATGTTATACGTGCTGAAACCATGGTCTACTTGACCTCAACCATCACTCATGGTATTTTCAGTTAGGTTGTAGGGCGTTAATTTCTGTTTGTCATTGCTGACTTTAATTTCTGCTTGGGTACCTGACCTTAAATTTCTGTTGCCATTTATTTAAGTTATTCTTTGTTGACCTTAATTTCTGTTTGGTTCAGTGACCTTTTATTTCAGTTTGGTCCTTGCTGACCTTTTACTATGTTGTACATGCTGACCTTAGATTTTGTTCTGGTATTCAGCTCACATTTCGTATAACTTTCACTTAGATAAATATTTATCTAGTAAGCTTAAGACATAAGTTGTCATTTCAGGCCAACCGTGACCTCATTCATTCATCACATCACATCACATCATGATCAACACAACCTCATTCATGGCGGTATTTAATATAATAAATTTATCCATAATAATTATTTTCTTTTCAGCATGCATTTCTCTATATAATTTTCCTTATTACTTATTTTACTAGACTGCTATCTGGTAAGGTAAGGATTGATATATATATGTTAAGTTTGGTGTTCCTCTCCTGTTCTTTCCTTACTTTTTCTTTTTCTTTTGGAGGGTTTCCTATTCTACACTAAGTCTCAACCCCTTTATATATAACGACGTCACAAAGGGGTCTAATTACCAAAGACACTCACATCTCTCATTTTTCTCCTTTTGTTCATGCACTTGGATGAAATGTCTTTTCATGCTTCTTCTAATCAGCTAACTATGATGTCTTTGGTAAACCAATCAGATTTTGCCACAGTCTCAAACAGCCAATCATGTCATTGCTGTCAAACTTTTAATCTTTTCCCCTCTCTTCTGCTATCAGGTGTCATTTCAGTGTGAATTGCTGTGACCCCTTTACCACATTTACCTCCAGTCTTCATATCCAGTGCCCAGGTCGAGCTCATCAGAGTCCACTCATCACCTAATCCAGATCATTTTCTTCATTCGAACACCACCACCACTTGTGCCTAGACTCTGGTTTCCTATCCTATTTTCAACCTCACCACCTTCAAATATATTATAATATAATCTAAGATATAATATAAGAATCTTCAATCTTTTACTTTTCAGATTTTGTTCGTGCACATGGCAATACATTTTTTTTTGTGTTCACTCAGAATACTACCAGCAGCTTGCTGATACTATAATTCTCCTACTGCTGCTGATACTACAACTACTGCTGATACTACAAGTACTGGTACTGCTACCACTGCTGACTGTACAACTACTCCTGCTACTGATTCTGATACAACTACTGCTGCTACTACTCCTGATACTACAAATACTATTGCTACTGCTGATCTGTGGTACTTTTCCCCTCTCAGATAATGAACCTGGTCCACCTATTGCTACTGCTACTACTACTGCTATTACTGCTGATACTACGGCAACTACTTCTACTGCTGCTTATACTAAAAACACTGCTACTACTACTACTGCTGATACTACAACTACTACCTCCACTAGTGTTGATACTACAACTACAGCTACTACTACTACTACTACTGATACTACAACTACTTCAGATGCTGCTGCTGATACTACATGTACTACTGCTGCTAATGCTGGTACTACAACTACTACTACTGCTGCTGATACTACATCAACTACTTCAACTGCTGCATAAACTACAACTACTGCTACTACTACTACTACTACAGCCACTGCTGCTACTCCTGCTGATACTACAACTACTGCTGCTACTGCTGCTGGCATTATAACTAGTACTGCTACCATTGCTGTTGATACTACAAATATTACTGCTACTGCTGATCTGTGGTACTTTTCCCTTGTCAGATAATGAACCTGGCCCATCTACTACTGCTATTACTGCCGATACTACGGCGACTACTTCTGCTGCTGGTGATACTAAAAATACTGCTACTACTACTGCTGATACTATAACCACTACTGGTGGTTGACAGACGGATGACAGCTTGGCCTGCATACTCGTCCTGTGCTGCTGCCTGTACTATTAAATTACATGAAGAAATTACACAGTTTTAAATAATATACATAGTGTAAAAAGAGTGAATTTATCAAACAGTATGGAACCAAATAAATTAGAATAATAAGAATAACAATTATAATGAATAATAATAGATAAATAACCAAAGAATAAAAAACAATCCCTTTCACATTGTAGTGTAATGTAAGGTAAACAGCAAAAGTCAATAGGGTTTTCAAAATGAAAAAAAAAAAGAAAATTAAATCTAAATTGGCATTCGGTGAGTGCAACAGTGCTTTACATATTCTTTGCCAGGAAAACCAACATGTTTACCTTATTTGGCTTCAACCCTATTTGGCCCTGCTAGTAGTGATGTTAAATTTTGTGTTAAATGTTAAATTTTAAATCAGTAATCTGTCCATCTGTCCAAGTTTTTTTCACAATTACTGGATATATAACCATAACAGATTTATGAAATCTGGAGTGAATCACCATGCTGTTGGGTGACTATTTTGGTTATTTACATTTAACCAAAACCACGATTTTTCCCTAACCTTGACTAAAATGCTTTTGTTGCCTAAACGTAACCAAAGACAGGACTGTGGATATGAATCCTGGTCCTGGTGTGACAGTTGTGCACTTTGTTCGCTTGCCACCCGTAGCACTTTCTGGCAGTTATGCTGCCATTAATACATGTTGTGCTTCCTTCATTAAAAAAGCATTGCCTCTGAACATAATCCAGCCAGCGATAGCATTTCCCACATTTTATTTGCTGTTGTAGTTTAGTTGCAGGACCTCTGTACTCTTTAAGTGAACACGTGGTCCAGGCCAAACACGGGGTCTGCTATTAATGTTTGAAGATATGACAAAACATGTTTTTAGCTCTCATTTTCAACCAGTGTAGACATGCCACGCTTGCTGTGAGGGAAATTAAACTTCTAACCATGTGTGTGAGAGAGAAAGAGAAACTTCTGAGTCCATCATGAATGAAGGAATATCAAATTCTATCTCTCTGAGATAAGACGCTGCTGGTTCTCTACATCTCCAATCTCCAGATGAGCTCAAGAAAGGTAATGTATACTCCCAAGCAGTAGAAAGTAATATTCTCACCAAAGGTGCACCAGAGCAAGCAATGACATTCAAAATCACTTCCTTCCTCTCCCCAACTGATATCAGAATTCCCTTTATTACCATCTTCTGAAGATTCGTTCCTGTCCTGAATCCCAAATAACTCTTTTTCATTTGCTTTCAGACAAGTATATGTGTGACTCCTCATGATATTCATTGTGAGACTAATTGATAACTTGCTAGCTGGCATGGCCAGACTAGTGCTAAACAGTAACAACAACTCAGGGAGTTTTTCTGTTGTTTCTGTCTACTGTCTACTCTGTTTATTTCCCCTTGGCATTTTATTCATCATAGCAAACCATTTTGTTTAATAAAAACTTATTGAAGAGGGTCAAATAAAACTCACTGAATTAATGAGCTTGGCAACAATCAGTTTGAAAATTCATTAGCTTCTTCTTCTCAAACCACCGCTCTTTCATGGAGCAGTATACTCTGGCAAAGAAGGGTTAAATAAAAGCTAATGGTGCAACACAGCGAATAAGCTATTTCCTACATTTTGCACTCTCCGGTTCTCTGTCCCCTCTAAGCTCAGGATTTACAAGACAGCTCAACGGTGTAAATTTGCATGTCAAAAACAAAAGTTGAACTTGATGTGAAAAATTTTGGGGGATTTGCTTTACTTACCCCTATGAGAAGATCCGCTAAAAGCAGAGATTCATTTGGATTTAATTAAAATCAAGAAATTTTGCGATTTTAGATCCTGGTGTGACCAGCATTTTAAACTATAGATGTCTACATTTCGTCTAAAACCCTCACAAAAAGAATTCTATATAGTACCAACAAATGGTTCTCTACACTCAACATCCTTCAATACTTTGTGGAAGCATTCCAGTACCAAGCTCAAACAACGGGTATTTAATGTCTCATAAGAACTCTCATAAGGGAAATTTAGAGGCAGCGTAACAGTATCCTAAGTCAATGGAATGATGGAAACAGATGCAGTTTTGCTCTAAATGGTGTGAATTGTAGTCACATCTGTGTAGCTTTTGTAGAAAATTATACACTTTATGACTCCACTTTATGAACGCGCAAAAACAAGGCCAAACAAATCTTAAAGAAAATTCAAGAGCAGTTCTGAAGTCCATCCAACTGAGCTCTACAACATGCAGAGAGTGCACTCCACACATGAGGTTGGACTATTGGACTGCATTGGCTTTGTGTGGTGAATATATACAGACTGCAAAAACATTCCAGCAAAATCAAATTTTGCATCGTGTTTGCAGACCTTTAATGTCCAGCAGTATCTCACTGATGGAACTCCATTAGTCTTTGAACTTGTAGTTCCAATATACAGTCAACAAAGTGATAGCTAGTAGTAAAACTGTGGCCTCACACAGGGGGCTGTCAAGTCTTTCATTTACCACATCATCATGTCTCACCAGTCACCTGCCTTTGCTATGCATAGGGTATTTGGTTTTATCTAACTCAAATGTGTGTGGTTGGCTAATGGTTGCTGGGTGCTCACATGAGGATACCATGATTCAGTGGAGAACAAACAAGTTAACTCCGTATTGTACCAGAGAAAAAGACAGCATACTGGTCTGTAAATTTACAGCATGCATGTCTGCGAGGATCTGTGTGTACAGTATTTCAGATTTGGATTTGGTAAATTACATTTTTGTAAGTATGCCCTTTATTGCCTTTTTCCTGATAGCCATATTATTAAGTCAGATCAATTATAGTTTAGACTTAATATTTATGCTAACGGTGCTGCTGCAGCTTCCTCCACCACCCCTGACTTCCTACTTACGTGCTAAGCTTTTGGTATGGTTGACTTTAGAAAGACCTATTGTTCATATATATTTTTGATGCAAGAGATTAGTTCTCCCAGCAGAATTCCATGCTAGTTCTTTCTTTTGAGAGTTACCTCAAAAAGCAGTGATTCCTTACCCATACCCTCTCCTATTTCCTTCCTACTCTTATTCCCTTAACATCCTAGTCTTACAATCCCATGGTCTCTTGCCCCCATGTTGGACGTAGCTGTAACAAACTGTAACTAGTTTTAAACATTAGAGTTCATAGTTCATATAGTTCATAGTTCTCAATTACTATAGTTAATATCAGTGTGCTGTTCCAAGAGCATCCTTTATTTAGAGAGATGTTGTTCCTGGGGCAAATTTACATTTGAATACTCTATCAGGTTGCCTTTTTGTCCCTTTCATAATGACCTAACTAAACCAAGAAATTGTTAAAATGAATAGACTTCAAAACAGCTTTTTTCCCCCAAGCTGTGAGCCTGCCACAAATAAACTGCCTCACACATGACTCATGATGAATAATGGCTCCTGGACTTTTTGCACATTACCTCCATTAATTATGAACTGCTGCAATAGCTTTTTCAACTATGCATTACAGATAACCTGCAGAATAAAGGCAGCTTTTATTCCTTTACCCAGGCTTTCAACTTTGCTCATAGAGCATACAGACTGCTGCACCAAGTGCTGTAAGCTATATATGAAGTATTATTTTGGTATTGTGGTTTCTTATGTCTACCATTTCTACTGTAATTTATACTTGATTCTAAAAATGATGTTGCACTGGAGATTTAACTGCATCTTTCTATTATGTAAACTTGTCTTGTAACAAGGACACAAAGACTGAGTCAACAACAGCAAGCTGGTTTCATGTTGGGCCCCCTAGTAGGGGAGGCTAAGCGTGAGCTGCAGCTAGTTAATCCAAGGGAAAAAAAACACTGGACAGAAAGTACTGGATCTCTTACAAAACCCGTGTGCCAAACCAGCCACTAAAACACCGCTACAGGTTAGCTTCTTTTAATTGTAAAAAGCAGGCTGATGAAAGTGTGAGTGCTTTCATACCAAGAGTGAGGGAACTGTTTTTCAGATGGAAAGAGCGGGAAGAAGGTGAAACTGAAGAGAGTGATCTTTTGCTTGACCAGCTCATAGTTGGTTTACAAGCAGGACCCATAAAGCAGGAATTTAACAGTCAGATGCGGTGAAATGAACATATGACTTTCACAGCCACCTGCAAAGAAGCTCAGGCCCTGGGACAGGTAGAATCTTTTCTTGGCTTTGCTGGTTATTATCGCCATTTCATAACAGATTTCTCCAAGATCGCAGCACCATTGAATGCTCTGACACCTGGTGCCAACATACAGGCAAAAAAGACAGCACCCATTAGCTGGTCCCCAGAGTGCCAGCAGACTTTTGACCATTTGAAAAGAGACCTTTTTAATGCACCAGTCCTGGCATATGCAGACTTCTCTCAAACTTTTACGCTGTACATGGATGCCAGGTTTGAGGGTCTGGGAGCAGTGACTATGCTAGCTATAGCCTCCACCCAGCACAGCAAGACAACCAGAACTATAGCTCCTTCTAGCTGGAGCTGTTGGCCTTTTAAATGGGCAGTCATCAAGAAGTTTAAAGACTCTATGGGCTATCTCTGTTACAGAATTTATTGTCTTTAAAGATAACCCCTTGGTGCACCCTGACGTGGCCCAGCTTGGAGCAGTGGGACAGCAATGGGTGGCCCAGATGGCAAACATTAAGTACACCATCAAATACTGTCATGTACTCAAAATAGAAAGGCTGATGCTTAGTCCACGTTACCTGAGCAGTAAGGGGAAATGGCTCCAGTGCATGCGGACCAGGTTATGGTTGAAGGAGATGGAATGTGGGAGAAACGCCAGGCCAGGGATCCAGACCTTTCCAGGATGCAACAATGGAAGGAGCAGCAACTGCGACGGCCTGAAGTATATGGTTCCTCATCACCTTACAGTTATGTGAGTTATGGCTGGACCTGAGGTGAGAGCTCCTTTATTACCCATTACTACCTGAAATCCATTCAAAGTTGTTGGGGTAGATTTCCTGTCTCTGGGATGTCCACATATCGTATATCCTGGTGATGACTGTCTTGTTGGCAAAGTATACTTCTGCAGTGCCTAGCAAAGACCAGGCTGCTAATATGATAGCCCAAGCCCTGTACAGCAGTCTTATCCAGATTTTTGCTTGCCCAGAATGTATTTTGACAGACGGTAGGGCTGCGTTTGAAATGTCATAGGAGAGCTTTGCCAGCCCTACAGAGGCCAAAAGAGCTGCACCACAGCAGATCATCCCCTGGAAAACAGGGCCTGCGAGAGATTCAACCCCAGTGAGACTATTAAGCTCCCTGACAGAGAACAACCAGGCACAGTGGCTCAACCAGCCACCAGATCTATAACAGTACCACAGGGATGACCCTGCACTGTGGTGTTCAGGAGACACGCCAGACTACCTGTGTAGTGGAAAACTGGCCTGAGCCCCACTATGGAGTCCCATACTCTACAAGGCTGGGTAAAGCAGCCCCACAAAGCCCTGAGTCATCATACAATGCCACAAAGAAGCATTCCCAACACAGACAAGAGCGGGATAAGGCCTGTTACAATGGATGAGCTAAGCCATCGCCCCTTGTTCCAGGAGACTGGCTCCTTATTCATAACTTCCGCAAGAGGGCCAAAGGATAGTGGACCCGGGATGGACCCCAGAAGCATTTCTAGAGGTGACTCAGTTGTGGGAGTGCCAACCAACTTATGTCTTTCAGCGGGGGGGTCTGGAATAGCCACCACGCACAGTACATTGAAATAATCTCCGACCATGCCCTTTGTGATTGGTGGCTGGAACCAGTAGAAAGAAAAGGGGAGGGACCAGCCAAAGACAAGGAAGACTGGGCTCAAATACAGGTGGGTGGTTCGGGGTATTGAATAGGTAGGAATCCGCCTGGAGGAGTGGGTGACATGTTGATCAGCAAAATAAATTTTGGAGGGGTCTTGAAAAACTGATAAACACTAATTCATAAACTGTAATCTATTTTTTATTGTGTCATTGGCTCTGCCCTGGTCAGTGCATCTAACTTTACCTTCCATCAATAATTCCTGTAACATGTTTGATTTGGACATGTAGATGTTTTTTTATGTATCATGGTTAATGGGCTGATATGTTCTTTTCTACACCTATGTGTAATTGCTGTGCATGAATTTGGTATCAGATCTCGATTCTCAAGAACTGGTCCATGCATTGTTGACTACTGGAGTTCACTTCCTGCCAAGGTTTTCAGTTCAGCCTCTCTCTCAACATTTCTTCACATTTTACGTTAAGTTGCTACCGAACTGATGAATGATGTGAGGAGGGCTTCAGGATTGTCCCCTACAGCCTCATCCACAGCTGGATTAACAGCTGGGGGGCTCCCAAGACAAAAATTAACTGCTGGGACTTTCATTACAACCCTTATCATATGAGTTGATATTGTTATTTAGTAGTGCATATTCCCATATTCCCAAACAGAGTTAATAGAATTACCACAAACCAGTTACTACATAGTGAACCTTGGTTTCTGATGGTCTGGGGCCCCGGCGCAGTTGTCCACCTTTGCCCATCTTTGCCTGGTTGATCACTTTGCTCTTACTTTAAACCTAACTTTAAGCCAATAATTCTTCATAGTAATCCATATTTGGACAAAATCCTAAAACCTTATCCAAATTATGATGCATATCCTGGACCTTACAAAACCATCATGTGACTATAACGTAATCCAAAATGTAAACTTACCATGTGTATTTCCACACTTTATTTGCTGCTCCTTTGGCCTAGTCTCTCTTTTAAAAAAGGTTTTCTTGTTAAATAAAACATAAAATTTAATAAATCACACTAACAGGCCAAACTCATTGTCATTGTCATTAACTACTGTTATTCAGTCTTCAAATACAAGCACAACTTCCAACAAACACATTATATACTACAACTTAAGTTTGGTTTATTTTGCCAAAATTATTAGCCTGGTGTAGTAATTTTTTGAGCCACAAGATGACAGAGTACACAGCAAGTCTTTAGGGGGGAAAAAAAATCATTGCCTTCAAAAATTAGAGGCGGGTACCAAAATAGTAGGAGAGTGGGGCTAAAGAGTGAGGGAATAGGAAAAAAATAAGAAGAAAGCATAGAAAATGGACAGTGTTTGAGTCTGCCATACTGTCAAATCTGAAGAGAAATGTATCTATCCAGTGTCCAGAAAGTAAGCCCTCTCTGTTTTTCTCTCCCTTCCTTCTCTTTCCTTCACTCTCTCCCTCCATCCTGACAATGTCTCCCTTTCTATCTCACGTGCTTTCAGACAAACAGATTAGGTTTTCCAGTCAACCTGCATACAGATGTGGAAGCTGCTGCTACTATCACCGCAAGCTGGATAGACTAGCTTGAAGACAGACAGCAGTAGTATGCCACCTTAAGCAACACTGAGCTGTCCACGTAAGTACGCTATACTCATGCACATGTGCTGTCATATAGTAGGCCTGTTTGATCAGTTGTTTTTATGCTACACATACAGGACACACATGTGCTGCTGATATCTCACATTCTCTTCATGTAAATAAAAATGTTTGTGCTTTGATGTTTAGTCCATAATTGGTGTACCAAAACTGACCTTATTTTTCAATAGCAACTATACATTTGTTGTGGGAAATTGTTCAGTTTATAATTCTATAATGAGAAACAAGTGGAGGCTGAAATCACAGAAAAAACCTACAGACAGCTGAGTAATGATGTAATCTGTCAGCCTAACTGGACATTCTGGTTCCATTGCCTGATAGGAAAATGAATAGTGCTGTCTGGAACATCATCATCCATGCTGACTATTTTACTTATATAATTGACACCAACATTTTTAACTAATCTCTTAATCATAATTTAACTCATGTAATCTAAACTAGACTAATTTAAAATAATGCGATCCAGTATAAAATAATCTAATCTAATGCAATATAATCTCAATTGAAGTAATCTAACCTAGTGTAAAATTATTTTATCTAATGTAATCAAATGTAATTTTATCTAAAGAAAAGTAATCTACCGTAAACTAAATAAACCAATGTAATCAAACACCTCAAATTACTTAATGTGGAGCTCTTGTATGGTAGTGTATTGCTGCTACCATGACAAAAGAAAAAAAGAATAATTATCTGCTCAGTATGTTGTTATAACAAGAACATTTAATAAGATGCTTTTCACGTTATGACAATATATTTTTTATGTTATTATGACATATTTTCTAGTGATTACTAGATACCAAATTATTCAGTTTAATTATTACAACAACATACCAGTTTATCATGATATAACAAGAAAAGTTAGTCAGTTTTGTGATATAAACAAGATAAAGTGATTTGTTGTTATAATACAAAGTTTCTTGTAAAGACAGAATTATTTTGTATCTGGTAACAACATGAAAATATGTTACAATAACATGAAAAATATCATGTTCTAACATGAAAAAGGATCTTGTAAAAAAAATAGAACATTTTGTTAATTTAATATTTAAATCTATTTATTTGTTTCTGTATTTTTGTCAAGGTGGCAGCAATATGGTGCCGTACCATAACACATAGCAGAGCACCTCAAGGACTTCCAATCCATGTATAAGTTTTAGATCTATACACATATTAAATGTATTTTTCTACTAATCTAAAGTAATGTAATCTGAACTAATTTATTTGTGAGACTACAATACTTGTTTGTGCTGTGTTGCAACCTAGCAGAACACATGCAGGCTGTCAAAGTCCTTTTTTTCATTGAAAATTGCTACTGCGCCCCCTCATCCCCAGGAGAAATAGTTTAGGAAAATTAAGTTTTGCTCTCATTCTGTCCAACCAAGTCCAATCAAAGTAAAATGGTGATTGGTGGGGAGATTAGCCAGATGTGAGACTCTGCAGTTTTGTTTTACAGCCTGCTAACTGAATTCTACTGTACAACAGTCAATAAAAATAACATGCCTGCAGTCCTAATGCAAGACAAATGTATGAGGGGAGAGGTCTTCAGCATCTGCTACTGTATTTAAGATTTGTATGTATGTTAAGTGAAAGCCTGAGAGAGGGCTATAGATGTGTAAACTGGCATCCAGTGTTTATAGTGTTTATGGAACACTGGATGCACTGTTATACAAATATTAAACCTGTTTATTACATGTGATGTTCCGTTGTTTACACTTCTTAAATGTCTAATGGCAGACTTACAAAAACAGGGATCTTATGTTGGTGATAATAACATTACTGTATGTTTCAGTATTCACTTGAATTGTTTATGGCTTATGCAGCTTTTCTGATATGAGGTATGATTATTTGCATGTGTTCAGTGAATTCCTTAAACCATAAATCTAGTGATATTCTGTATTTTTCTTATTGTGAACAAATCACATGAAAAGACCAAAACCAACAGTGAGTTGATTCTACTAGCAAGTGTTGTCTGTGTATCAAAGACCTGATCTATCTATCAGCTCCGTGCACTGTCCTGATTTTATAGGTACTCACTAATACTCACTAGAGCACTAAATGTGTATTAATCTGCCACCTAAAATAGTACCAAAATGCCATTTTTCCTCCTGTTTGAGAAACATTTGTTAAAAGCTATAGTGCCCTTCTCTTTTAGGAAATAACTCAGCCTTTATTAAAAATAAATTTTAATTTTAAATTTTACAATAACACCATATCAAATGTAAATGTGAAAACACTGACAGTGTAAAAGGGATCCCTGGTAGTGATGAATCTACAGTGAATTTTCAGCTGAATCTGCAGCTCCCTTTGGGCTTTACAAAGCTTTATAGTGAGTTTCAGCTCATTGTTTATCTGCCTGGACCATAACTTAACTTAACTGTTCTGCTTCATTCTCACCGCTCTCATAGCATATTGTTTGGCTGCAGCAGGCAGCTGTTTTCAGAGAAAAAGCTATAAAAAGCCACTGTACACTATCTGCACTAAACAGCAGACAGACGCAGTTAGAGACCAGCTGGTGAACAAAGTGGAGCATTTAGCAGCTAAAGAGCCTGATATTTCCCTCAAGAGTTGCTAGAGACCAAAAACAGAGCTAAAAGAAAGGGAACAATGGACCTAGATTTGGTGTGGGGGGAGAATCTCTCTTCTAAGGGATGATGTTTGCCATGTCCACTTTAAAGGTGATAATATGTCAATATTGTGTTCACAACCTGTTTCCGTTGCCCACAAATGGCCAAAAAAAAGATTTTTTTGCAGGTTAAAGGAAATAAACTTATTTGTGTTCTTTATAAGACTAAATAAGGGGACTGAGACCACTATTGTGTGTATTAGCTACTGAGCTAGAACTGGGTGGTGAGTAGCTGCGGGAGAGAGCAGCCAGGCTCTGTCTGAAGCTAAAAAGACATGTAACAACCTCTAAATCTCACATGTAATTAACACATTGTACCTACTGTTAAATCGATACACAATCAGGGACTTAGCTAGGGACATAGCTATGAGAAGTGGATGTGTGGATGTTGCACACCCAGTCCAAATCTTCCGATTTTAATACAGGCAAAACACTATAGGACACTATACAAAATATTAGAGAGAAAAAAACAAATCTATACCTCAGTCCACTGGAGGTGGGGCCGCTATTTTCTGGGGGTGGGGTTATTGCAGCACTCTCAGCACCCCTATTTCCCACAGTTTTTTAGCAGTTTAGCCATCCACCCAGTACTTCTGTGCTGCATCTCTGGATGTGTGTTGGTTGACTGGCAATGACAAGACTCCAGGAAGTCACAGCTCCAGGCTGCTATTTGGCAAGAAATATTTTCAGCATGTAACTCCCCCTTAAAACCACCCATTGGTTTTTGAACCTTTCTTTTTATATATGGTTTAAGCAAATCACACACATGTTAATAAGTGAGCTGTAGAGATGCTGGTAGGTGTATTTTTGAGCTCTGAAAACAACCATGCTAGCTGTTTCCTCGTTTCCAGTCTGTACTAACTGCTTTTGGCTCTTGGTCTGTACTTAACATGGTTGGTATTGATCTTCTCAGCTCACTCTCCAAAAGTATTAATATGACTCAAAATGTTTCCTAAATTTAACAAATTGTTACATTTTATCTTTTATTGGGATATACTGACAATAAGGAAAACACAGAATAACACCAACCTTATCCTTTAGTACAGTACTTACACCAAATTAGATGTTACTGTGTATATGTGGTAGATCCTGACTCTGCATCATTAGATATTTTATAAACAGTTAACATGAGAAGTAGGAAGAGACCAAAAAATTTGTCAGAACTCAAGGGTCAATTGAGCACATGGTGTGCAACTGAGTCACCAGGGCACCAGGCTTAATTTTTTTATAAGCTTGTGCTATTTCGGTTGAGTTTAAAGTGACCTATTTATAAATGGAAGTCAATTTCAGTTATACATTTGTCAATAATAGCATTCTAAATAGTATAATACGATAAGCTCTGAATCTCAGAACACCTTTTTAATGCACGTTTGGTGTTTTTGGAGTGAAACCCCTTCAATTTTGTCTTTGTAGTCGTGTGGAGCTGCAGCTGCTGAGAGAGAGGGAGGGGAGTGGGAGACATCGAAAAGAGATGGGTGATGTGAAGGAAGAGAGGGACTGTAACTGAGAGAGAGGTGGAGACAGAGGAAAGGAGGATTAGGGTGGGTGCCTGCGGTGGAGCATGATGTCAGAGGAATGTGTTGAGCCTCTCCTTTAACAAGCTGGAGCCATGTAGAGCAGCAGCCACCTCGCACTCTTTCTCAAACACATTCATCTGATTAAACTCTTTTCTTGTAATTCTTCCCTCACTTGCGGTCTTTATTTTCCCATAGCTGCATGCACACACACTCTGCTTTCACAAACGCAGAGGTTCAGAACTGGAAAGACTTACTAGCATGACACCAACTAACATTAATGACAATATTTATTCAACACACACAACTGTGCAACATTTCTCTTTATAAGCATTTTTGTACAGTTAACATAAGTGAATAATATTAAAATAACTACACTCAAAATCAATAGTATCAAACCCACTTTGTCATTTGAGTATCATGGAATATGTTTTCAGTGATCCATTTTCAGCTTTGTTCAAGCCTCCCTCCCAGCATCCTGCAGCTGGAACTTGTTGCAGGGATTACAGAGATGGAGATGGAGGAAAGGAAAGCCAAAGAGAGAAAAAGGGGAACAAGAGAGAGGCAGGGAAATAAAAAGGGAGTGGTAGAGACCAAGGACAGACAGATGGAAAAAGAGAGAAAGTGGCTGATATAATGTGTGGGATAGCCAGATGCTGGGAACAGCCAGATGCTGGGAAGAGCTGGAAAGACAATGACTAATATTAGCAGTGAGGTAAGACAGAGGAGGGTGGAGAGGAGAGGCTGTGTTTACGGAGGGCAGCTGCTACTGTAAACCAACCACAGTGAAGTCACATTTATTTATAACAGCATAGTCATGATACCAAAATAGGGCTTTACTGCCAAATTACGGTTTAGCCCCTTAACATCTACTTTTCCTGCATTGACTCGGCCCTAAAGCACCTTTGAGATTGTTAAAGTTAAATTATTCAACACAGCCTGACCATATAATATATACTCTGTATCAGCATGTTCCATTTCTTCACTGAAGCTGTATAATTAAGATTTGAAATGCACTGCAAAATGTATCCATCCTTTTGTCCCATTCTATCTACCTTGCTGACATGTATTAGCATTAGCATACCCTCCTCCATTAAACCAATCAGTGTTTACTGTAAGCTAATGCTAGCTAACTACACTAATTAGCTCTCAACACTTACTGCAACTAAGCACTTTGCACATAGCAGGATCTAGGTCCATATCTTAAAGGTAGTCACTGACAAATATAATTAAATCTACAGTCTATAATACTGGATCACCCACAGGACAATGTTTTAATGTGAAAGGCTGACTTTCATTGTTGCTGTCAGCTTCTGTCAGCAATGATAAGCTCCACTAATGGTTCTGCCTCCAAAGCTGTGGACAGTTTGTTTTTCATTTAGGCATGGAAAATGTATCATCATCTCGAAGAAGAAAAAGTTTCCTTGTTTCTCTTCATAAATACTAGTGCTTTAAATTTAGTATAGACTGGTCAATGCTACCCCCTGTTGGACAACACTGAAATCTAATGCACCTTAACGTTCAATTCACTCAGTTATTAAAGACAAAAAGCTAAATAATTGTCCTTTTAATGTGTTTTCATTTCATTATGAATGCATACATGAAAAGGAAATACATATAATGACATGTATGGTAATTCACTTTATTTCTTCGTTTTAGGGCAGAACGGTGGTGCAGTAGTTAGCACTGTCGCCTCACAGCGAGAAAATTCCACCGGGGCCTTTCAGTGTGGAGTTTGCATCTATCCCTGTGCCTGTGTGGGTTTCCTCCAGGTACTCCAGCTTCCTCCCGCAGTCCAGAGACATGCAGGTTAGGTTAACTAGTGACATTGTGTGACCAATGTCATTATGTGGAATTGAGTGTGGAGTGATAAAGGAAAAAATTAATCTAAACGATTTTAGCATAAGGCTGCAACATGAAAATCAATTTGGAATTTGCCTATGGTGTGTAATCAAAAAGGTCTGCATAAATATTTACCAATGTTACTCAATTGTTGCATGGTTAGCATAGATTTTTTTTTTTTTCTTGTTAAACCCTGCAGACTTGAACGGTAAATAAATTACTTGCACATTTATAAGATACAGCAGCATGTTTTGCAAAATGGTAAATTGTGATATTAAGTATAAGTGATTGTAGTAAATGGGCTAAAATATGCTAAAGCACTGGAAAGATCATTTTATTTTTTACTGTAAATATTCAACCGTTTAAATGGCTGATATGAATGTCCTTAGCTAGTAGAACTTTTTTCCAACCATGTAGCTTTCCATGAGGAAAGTTTGGTCTAAGTAGCAAGCAGTTTATGTTACATGATTCCTGTAAAGAAGTTAATCAACAGTTGTATGAAAATATCACAAAATATCATTTTTCATAGTGTAAAAAATGAATTCACAAGCATTCTGTCCTTGGACCACTTTTGGTCATTACATAAATTTAAGATTTACCAGAATGGCAAATACATACAAGTGCTGCAGCACTTTTGATATAAGAAACAGCTGTCACAGTCTGGGCTGTGACTCCAGTTTTTTCCCTTGTGTTTCTGGTGTTTCCCTTTTCCCTATGTTTTCTGTCTTCTCCTGTCAGTCTGTGTGTGAGCGCCGGGGGCATGGCGCCCCCCTCTCTCTCTCTCTCTCTCTCTCTCTCAGCCAGCACACTTGCAGTTCATCATCTCATTAAGCAAGCAGTGTATATTCCAGGGTCCTAAAGTCACTCTTTGCCAGACCGTTTTTTTACGCTCAGGCCGCTTAGAACTTACATTCTAAGTTTTGCTCGAGTTTTTTTTCCTCGTGCTAACGTTTGTCTCCTTGTGCTCAGGACCACTACTCGCCTGCTTGCCTGCCCGCTCATCAGAGTGCAACACTCCAGATCACCTGCTTTCCTTGCCAGCCTCCAGCCCTCCAAACCCCTCATGCCTGCCCACTCATCAACTCATTCCCTGCCTTCCCAGAATACCGCATTCCCTGCTCCCCACACTGCTCCCTCTCAGCCTGCTGCCCGCTTCCCTTTAGCCCTTGCTACAAAACCCCCAGCTCAGCTACATCTCCCTGCTGAGCCAAGCAATAAACTCACTCTTGTTAATTTGAACTGAGTTTGTGTCCTGCGTTTGGGTTGAGTGTTCTTCTGCCATCATGTTACATAATCTCTCTTCAGTTATTAAGAAAACTTTCAATACACTTTTCATCCAGTGCTCAACATTTAACAGAAGTTTATAAAATAGAAAACTGTTTTTAAATACTTCTCAAGTAATTATTCTTATCTTAGACTCCTGTAGAAAATTTGATTCAAATTCACCAAGAAGACAATCTAGGCAAACAAAACTAACAAATGAAAACACAAGCAAACAAACACACACACACATACAAAACAAAAACAAACGAAGTTTGGACACTTCATGTATGTTTGTCATAATGTGGTTTACAATTAATATAGTGCACAAAACTATAAAAGGAGGTAAAAAAACTAAATTCTTGAATAAGAGCTGATAATGTGTTACTCACAATTACTCAGTAAGAGCATGTCACCTTCTTTTGGTCTTAAAAAAACAAAGTGTTTCACTTTATACTTTATAATACATGAAACAATTCAAACACCATTTACAGTATACTTTAGGCAATAAAGATTTTGATTTCTGTTGGTTGGGTTAATTTTCTTCATTATACAGATCCACATCAAAAGTTGAAGCTATAGTTTATTTTGATCCTGCGGCAGAGCATGATGTAAATTTTGAGTATTCTACATACAGGGGCATGAAAAAAGCCCCCCCCCCCCCCCCAGCAAAATTTCTGTTACTGTGATTAGTTAAGTTAGTAGAAGATGACCTGATCTCAAAAAGGTATAAACTGAAACATTATTTTCAACATTTTAAGCAAGATTAATTTGGGCACCCCAAGAGATTTGAGCTCTCAGATAACTTTTACCAAGGTCTCAGACCTTATTTAGCTTGTTAGGGCGATGGCTTGTTCCCAAACATTATTAGTTAAGGCCAAGTGATGCAAATTTCAAAGCTTTATAAATTACTTAATCCCCAAACCTTGCCACAACAATCAGCAGCCAAGGGCTGCTCTAAGCAGCTGCCTGTTACTCTTAAAATTAAAATAATTGATGCCCACAAAGCAAGAGAAGGCTTTAAGAAGATAGCAAAGCATTTTCAGGTAGCGGTTTCCTCATTTCATAATGTAATTAAGAAATGACAGTAAACAGGAACAGTGGAGGTCAAGTTGAGGTCTGGAAGAACAAGGAAACCTTCAGAGAGAACTGCTCGTAGGATTGCTAGGAAGGCAACTCAAAATGCCTGTTTGACTTTAAAAGAACCCCAGAAAGATTTAGCAGACTCTGGAGTGGTGGTGCACTGTTCTACTGCGCAGCGACATCTGTACAAATATGACCTTCATGGAAGAGTCATCAGAAGAAAAGCTTTTCTGCGTCCTCAACACAAAATTCAGCATCAGAAGTTTGCAAAGCAACATCTAAACAAGTATGGCTTCTACAACAGTAATGATCCTAAACCATCTCAAAATCTGCTGAGATTTTGCCATGACCCTCACTATCCCTGACCTAAACAACATGGAAAATCTGTGAATAGATCTCAAAAGAACAGTGCATGCTAGACAGCCCAAGAATCCCACAGAATTACAAGCCTTTTGCACGGAAGAATGGACAAAAATCCCCCAAACAAGGACCAAAAGAAAAGAAAGCGTTTACAAGCTGTGATAAAATCTGTTTTGGGCCCTTTTCCTTTTTTAATAATTTTGAAACAGTAAAAGATGGAAATAACGTAATCTTGATTAAAATATTAGAGAAACTGGTCATCTTAACTTTATGCCTTTCGGAAATCATCTTTAACTCGCTTAACTATTCACAGGAACAGAAATTTAATGCCTTTTTCTGTCACATTCTGGGAAAAGATCTTGCATTGAAATGGAATAAGGACTAAGGCGGGGAACATCACTGTAAATAGCATCCCATGTGACTAGTAAGCAGGCTCTAGAGAAAGGGTAAGTGTCTCTCGGAGAAACAAAGTACAAAGGCGTTTTGAACAGAATAAAATGTGTGTATGCTCTTTTCAACCTGCTAATTATCTCACACAGCATATAAATGCTCAAACTGAATAAATTTAACATGTTGCTACATCACACCACAAAAAACTAATGTATATATGGTGCAATCGTTTTTTTTGTTTTGTTGTTTTTTAATGCCAGTCTGCTCCTTAATGTGCCATACTGTGCAGTAGTACATTTAATTTGGTGTCAGATTGAGTTGGATTCAGTGTCTCTAACAAAAGGCCACTTTTGTTACACTTTTTGTCACCAATAGTTAACACCATTTAACACTAATAATAACAATACTACAAAAGCTTTACATATTTTATTGATTATCCCAAGAATATCCCATCATGACAGTCTCAGCTTGTCACAGTTTTGTCAGTTTACAGCTATAGACCGATTTACTGTGTCCAGATGAATTTGAATCCTGGGTGTGTTAATTATAGTTCAGTAAAGTGGTGCTAATCAAAAACGACCACATCCCAAAGTGTAAAAACTAGAAAGAAGAGATGTTTTTCTACTCTAATTTTTTGGTGACAGGCGCATCTCTGACCAATCAGACTGCTTGACTTAAACTACCTACTACCTAAATGTATTGTAGAAAATCAAATGTCTGATGAATATAAGAGTTAAACTAGAGAATTGACTCTGAACCTACGACAATTTCATTTTTCAGTAAAGTGTAAGAAACCAGTGCTAATATGACCCAAAATGTAAACATTGTATCTTTGGTACCAAATGCATCACATGGACTTTTTTTTACAGACCTGTTATTAGACAATAAAGTAGTCTTTGTCCAACCTTAACACTGTTTCTCCTCTCTTTCAAAGAAAAAGACGACAGGGAAAAGTTGACTCCGGAAGTTAAGACTGCTTATTCAGTCCACTTTTCAACCATTCCTGAATGACAAAATAAAGAGACCAGTTTAGGATTATTCCTAAACATTTAATGTGGCTGGCATCAGCTTTTTTCACAACAGCGCAGCATAGCGTAGGGACCTTTATAAGCAGCTGTATACCATCTGCTGTAGCCTGGGGCCTGGAAGGACCTCTCCCCATTAAAGTGGGAGAGCAAGAAATAAGTGGTTCGAATTGTGTGTGTGTGTTTGTGTGTGTGAGAGAGAGAGAGAGAGAGAGAGCCAGGCTGGACTGGAAATAAAGAGCTTAATATGGCCTCCACATTGTAAAAACACAGACGCAAAGCAGATGCAGGGCACAGAGTGAGAAAGAGGATTTCTTTGTGTCATGTTTTTTTTGTGAAGTTCTGGAGAGAGTCATAGAGGGATGAGTAAATCTCTGATGCTACAGAGCCTTTTTCTTTTCTGAGAGTTGGTATCAAAATGTAAATTCTCAGTTCTGTTCCAACTGTTAGTACTTGGACTGCTATCTGGCTATATGAGAATATATATGTATATGGCAATAATTTCTTGTATGTACATATGATAACTTCACTTGTCCTATCTGTTCACAGCTTCGTCCATCTTTGTACAATCTGGTCTCTCCACTTGTTGAAGATGTAGTCTATTTGATCTCAGTGGGGATGTCTCCAAACACAGTCTCTCCTGCCTTGTTGCTACGGTCAGTGTGGTTGCTGTTCTTCCTGACCCCCATCACCCAGACAACACACTCTACCCCAACATCTGAAACTTCTCTGCTAGTCAATACCACACTGTTGTTCGATGGTGACGCCCCAGGGTACAACCTGCGGAACTGCAGCTGCTCTAAACCTGTGCAGGACTGCAATGAGGCTCTGGCCAACTCGCTGTGCAGATGCCACACTGTTTTGCGCTCCGCTCTGCCCCTTTCTGTGCTAAAAGATCCTGGAAGACTCACCATCTGGGTAAAGGAGCTCTGGGTCCTGGAGGAACTGTTGAACAGGAGCATGGTTGGCCATTTACAGTTGTCTTTTTGTGGAATAAAACCAATGGACAGTAAGTACCTTGCTTTGCTAGGTCTACACACCCTCAAGATCCACAGTGCAGCACCAGAAGCACCCTACCCCAACCAGGAGATTTCAATTTTCCCTGCAGGAGGGGTTGCAGTGGAGTTAGAGGCCCTCTCCTTTGAATTCTCCTCGTCCTTCCACGTGACCATCCTAGATGTAGCAGTGCTTAACGGGCTCTCTGCCCTGAAGGCATACAGTGTTGTTGGACCACCTGCTCCCACCCTCTCCCAGCACTTTCCACACCTGGCTATTCCCCTCGCTCTGCCATCCCCTACTGCTCCTGATGATCCTATGGACCCCACTGAGCAGGCTGCAGAGCCTCTACAGAAACTGCTCATTACGTTTGTCTACTAACAACAAGTTCTCAAGGGCACAGTCAGTTCTGCCGTACAAGTTACAGGAATTTTATACAACACAGCTGGATATATTCTGTTCTCTTTTTGCAAAGAAACAATGTACATCTGACATTCTCTCTGTGGAATATATTATTTTTTTGTATGACTGGCTGCTGTGCTATCATTCTGGCCTAAACATGGCTTTCACCTATCTCTCAAGAAAGGCAGACATTTTGTTCTCCCTGATGTACTTTTCCAAGGAGACTATTGATTTCATGAAAGGAACTGCCCAGATATTTCTGCACTCATAACTCATATGAACACAAAGTTGGGTAATGCTTACACCAGCTACAATTTCAAGTCTTACTACAGCATAAATTGGGTATAAAACCGTGAGATAGGTAATGTTGATATGTTAACCAGAAAGCTACAATAACCCTGATCATTACATCACAACTGTTCTGCTTCTGTTATAGGCAATACTTTGCTTGTGCTAACTTTTCGGAACTGGTGCACATATATGCTTCAACGCTATGAACACACATTGTATTTACATGCATAAATATTATCTCAGCACCTTCTAATGTCTATATCTTGAAGAGTGTTTTACATGCACATACACATTCTGTTGGTACCATAGCAACATTTGACTGTCACATTGGCATGCATGGAAAGCGAAGTCCATCCAACAGTGGTCAGAGTGTCTTGCCCTTCAGTATAGTTTATATTAATCCGATGTGGTGTCACACAACTGCAATATCTGTCTTGAGATGCAACATGGAATTGTATATTGAGGCTCCGGTTCTGTCATTACTCTTAAAATCTCCTGAAAGATTGCAAATGGGAAATATATTCTTGCATATAAATCTTGTTATCTTATTGGCGATGGTCTCTTTACAAGCTTCCGGTGAGGATCCAGCAGCAGCAGATGAGCCCTCAGATTTGTTGTGGATATAGATTAAGATAGCTTCATTTCACAAAGTCAGCAAACAGGCTTGTCTTTGTTGTTAATTTTTCCATCTGTGTAGATCCCAAAATATTTGGGTTCTATCATATACTACTTGATGCTTGAGATGCTTCGGTGTCATGATTATCTGATCAGCATGGCTTTGCTAGCTTTACTAGCTTTCTTTGCTTAGTTGAACTGATAGGTCAATAGGAAATGTAACAGGTCAAAATGACATTAAATTTTAAGAGCGCCGTCAGCTGGACCCGGTTGACTGGTTGGTTGGTTGATGTCCTCTCATCCAACCAGATTTTCATTGGTCGGACATTCGCCAGTGTTACTTTCATAAGGTGAAAAGCGTTGCATCAATAGCCTTCCAGGATTAATCAGTTATTTACGCTGGCAACGGGAAGGACAGAGTACCTGTGAAATAGGGGCGGTTCTGAAAACACCCCCATTTTCACAATTTTAACTCACCTGCTATGTCTAACTTCTTTAACATTTACTGAATGTTTACCGAACATTTACTCAGAGTAAGCTCCAAATTGACCAAAAAGTCAAATGTCAAATGTCAACTTTGCAACTCTGAGTTTGTGTCTGCTCTGAGCTTGTGCGCTTTGCAGTTTGCAAAGCAGCTCAACATGGCATATCATCTAAAAACTGTAGGCTAACTTTTTTGCATTAGGATGCTCCATTAACTTTTGTGTTTCATGCTTGAGGCTTTGCGTGTATATTCCAAATTGAATGTGCTGAAGCTCAGAGCCCAAATAACAAAAAATGTGCACCTATCCAAATACTCACGGTGTGAACTGTGTGCCACTGGCTTTCAACACTTTGCATTCACAAGAGCCAGTTGAAAAGCCTTTGAAAAAAGTAGTAAACAGATCTTGATTTAAGATTATTTGACATACACTGATCCCAATGTCAAAAACTTACATGCCCAAGCACTGAAGCTGTTCTGGAGGCTTGTGATGGACACCTTACTAAGACACTTTGTTGTTTTTTTTACTTTAATTTGTCATAATTTCTTCATGCAGCAGACATGACCATGAAACAGGCTAAGCCCAAGATTCCTAGGACTGGGCAAACCAGAATAGATTTAAATATTTCGGGGCCCAATAGTGCCATCCTTGCTAAACTGGCAAACTAGTCCTTAAGGTGAAGAATTGTAGTTGTGTTTTCTGTTGGTGCTGAATACAGCTGTTTGCTCTGTACTTTTTTGCTTAATGAAAAGCACAAGAACTCTTTGCTCTTAGTGAAGAGGTGAATGTTTGACTGATACAACAGAGCAAAGAACATGTTTGTGGTCATTTTTGCAATGGTGGATTACCAACTGGGCAAAGCGAAACTGCCCTGTGCCAATCCCTTTTTGATAATTTGACTGAATACAATTTTTTTGATAATATGTACCCCTAAAGAAATGATAGCGGTCTTAATGGGGCTCATGCATTCCTGAGGACTTAGAGAGGGGCCCTGTGGCAAAATCTAGTCTTTATCACAAATATCACGAAATAACTGACATACAGCAAAGGGTATAATTCCAGCATGGAAAAACTGTTTGTTTCTGGGACTCTTAAATTGGGGTTGCTCAATAGGAGCCCCAAGCCCTTTTTATCCCCCTTGTTTGTTAATACAGCCCTGGAATAGTGGGTGGAAATGGGTGTGGACCCATTTAGATTAAAATCAGGCTACATTTGGTAAAAGGTAAATGGCTTTTTGAGATTTCTGGATGACACAATCTGCTGTTTTAACAGCATTTCTATGGCTAGATTGCAACATATGCTAGATCTTGTACAACACCTGAATTACTGTACAGTACAATCTCAGTGAATGAGGTACTGTGGGGAAAAAAGAAAGGAAAAGGATATATTCCTGCTTCCGGGATGGGTAGACCATCATTTTTAAAAAAAACAAGATGTGCTGCGGCAGCTGACTGCAATGAACACTGGCTGGAACCAATCCAGACAATCCAGAGTGGGGTCAGAGCTGGATTATTGTTGTCAGGGACGGGCTTTGAGTGTTATGCTGCTTTGTTGAGGATATTTTAAAAAAAACTAAATTATAGTAAAGCTGTCTGTTGTCAAGACATAAGGACAGCTGCCTATGACAAAAAGATAGAAGACTGTATAAAGAAAACCTAAACGTTGCAGACAAGGACTGCTGCGTTTTTCCAGCTGGTCTTATTGAGTGCAGATGGCCTAATGAAAGAAGTTGTTTTGAAACAGGTTAAACTGGACGGCCAGTGAAAAAGATTCCTCGGTTTAGTGTCCTCTCTCATCAGCCAACAAACTTCACTTTCTTTGGATCAAAACAATGACTTTGACTATCTGTGGAGTTAGATGAGTTGTACAGTTAGTAACCTACTTCAAGCCAAATTGGCAGGGTTCTGTGAGGGAAGAGGGGTAAGTGAAAGAGAAACTTGGTCTTTCTGGATGTTTTTTTGCAGTCACTTTAACCAAATAAGAAATGATTTGGAGGACAGATTAAAGGAGTGAATATGTAACAACTTTTTCTCTTTCTGCTTCCAGCTCATATCCTGTGAGAGACTTTGTTAAATCCTCTTTCACAAACACAATCATGGGCCAACACTTCTGTTCCGCAGATCATACAAGGATTGTTCTGGGCCTGTGAGTGTGTGTGTGTATGTGTGTGTGTGTGTGTGTTTGTGCGTGTGTGCGGGCACTTATGCACGCTTGCAGGGGTGAGCACATGGGTGTGTCTTTGTATGTGTGCATGTGCCTGCATTTATCTCCCGTTTGCAAGCACCACAGTGAATGTGTCACTCTATAATCATAGTTCAAATAGATCAAATGACAGGATTTATCACAATTGGACCATAGCCGATGCAATGTGTTGCATGTGTTGCATACACTTCACTTATGCGCTAATTATGTGCAAATTAACACTCAGTCAATGAAAGTTGCAAAGTTTCTTAATTGATAACCAAACTTTGCTAATCACTGAATCCTTGGATATGTACAAAACCAGAGTTTGCAGCTTAATAAATACAGGGTTCACCATTAGACTGTACTGTTCAGGTGAAAAAATGTCAAAAATATCAGCTTTTCAACAAAGCAATCTAATGTCTCTGAAGGAGTCCTTGCCTCTCTTCCAGAATAGCCACTGGTCCGTGACTCAAGGGATTCTGTCATTCTCTCGAAATTTCATTGGTGAAGTGAAATGTGTTCCTCCATATTCTAAATAAATTAGAGTATACGTGAGCAGTTGATATTAGAATTTGATTTCTGTCAAAGCTGAACTTTCACTTACTGATTTTCTTGAGTCCACTTTAAATTGGTATTGCTAACAGATATGGTATTAGCAAAACCGTTTACACATCCAGCAGACACAGAGTAACATTAGAATTCATTTGGAGACGTCTTTCTGTATATCTGGTAAATGTAAGTCCAATATTCCGTCCCATTTTTGCTCTGATTTGATCTCCACCAACTTTTGAGAAACATATCTGGCTCTTTGGCTGCCAAATGCTTCACTAGGTTCACAAGCTAACTGTGTTTGTCTGTTGTTTGTTGCTGGGTCGATAGTGTGTGGCATAGTTTTTACTGAAAACAGCTGTTGCCTAGAACTATGGTATGAGGGGTGAGAGTGGATCAAAACACTAAAGATGTGAAGTCATCTTTCCATTTTTTTAGCTGTGATCTCTGCTAACATTTAAATATCTTTGTCATTTGGACTTCCATGTCCATTCTTTCTCATGGCTCAACACTCAGTTTGTCTCAGTTTGACAAAGTGTTGACATTTAATCTGCAATCGGATATGAAATAAACAACATTACATAATTTTTTACATCTCTGTTTAAACAAATTATCAAATTGTCAAATTATGTCAAATTATAACCCTACACACCATATTGTTGAGTTGGGCAATGTTCTACAGTTGGATTTTTGGTAATTTGCATTATTACAAATGTCAGCGTGATTTTGAATAAGGTTTTCTTATTTGTGTAACAGAACCCTGAAATTCCAGGTTCACTTTGGCTTTCCAAGGAGATGAAGATAAGGATCAATAAGCAGCAACCCTGGCTAAGTGTTATAGGCTGATCATGCGTGCTCCAAAGTATACATAGCCCTAAGCCTTAATATTTTCTTTAAACATATATATAAACATTTATCATTTCCAACCACCTGGGACTTGAAGTTAGCCGCTGAGATCACAATGTGGTAGGCTATGGAAAATAGTATCGACTTAAGAGAAAAGTTGGCCGTTTTCTCATTAACTTAAATTCAGTTACTGTTTTCTGGGTTTTATTCACCATCTACTGGTCATCAAAGTACAGTTTTATGGTGCTTTCTATTCAGCCCAGCTGTGGTGGTTTAACTATATAGTCACCATAATCTGAGTTTAGCCCTGATCTTTTCACCTGTATATATCATATTGACAACAATATAAAGAAGCTTCATGTATACTTCTTTTGTTTTCTGCAGGGCTGCATTCTTGCACTGAATGCGCTTTCTTACTCTGTCTTTAACACGTGAATATGGAAACAGGATGGTGAGTATAATGTCCGGGTTTGAAAAAAACCAATAACCCAGTGTACAGCACGTGGTCAGACTGGGACTTCTTCCAACATCTGATTTGTATATAATTTGGCTTATTTTAAAAAAAATTCCTTGAGCTTATTTGTTTATCATGAAATTATGGCACGGAGTGTTTCTTTTCTCCACAAATAAAAAGTTTTTAAAAAGTGGATTATGGTTGTGTTGTGTTTAACGATTATCCTTACTCAACATCTGTACATGAGGTGAGATTCTCATCCCTTTTATGTCTCACCACCTTGGTACATGGTATGATGGACATTATGTCATGCTGGTGTCTATGACTCTGACTGTTAGGCCACATTCAGACAGACATTTTCCCTGCATTAAAACAATACTTACGGGTCACATTGGTGGCGGTGTGTTGTTTCATGTACTGGTGAGACAGAAATACAATCCAGGCAGACCAGTTGGAGAAACGGGCTTGTACACGTGCTCACATGTGCTTACATACATACGCAGCACCTCACCAGATGACATCATGTTGGGTTGCTGCAAAAGCTGAACCAGGTTGAACTCTTTGCCACATGATGCAGCGTTATATATTGTTTATTGAGAAGGGCTGCGTTTTTACTCACAGAGCAAATAAATGTCTATGTGAACACAGCTTTGCTCTGTGAACCTTTGTCTATGTATTGCATGTCTCTAATATTTGCATAACAATAGTGGATGGAAACACACATTAATTCGCATTTTGGATTGAAACCCACCCTGTGACTCTGTGACTCTGTAACTCTGTGGCTCTGTTACTGTCTGAATCTGTAACACTGTAAATCTGAATCTGATTCTGTTACTGTGTGACTCTGAAACTCTGGCTTTCTTCAGACTTCAAACAAATCAGATTTGTTTCTCAAATATCACAAAACTCATCAGATCTGATTTGTCTGTCTGTGGTAAAAACATAGGCATAGCTACGTTGTTGATGTGGCTTCCCAATGCGGAAGTATGATAAATGGAGGTCCATCATCTCGCCCTCCAAACAATCATGATAAGTGGCGGTGCAGAACTCCTCCTCCTTTGTCCTCCATAGCACCAAAAGACTATACTCTCCGATAGCACTCTGCTAGTAGCACCATAGATTCTGCTCACTCCTTCACTCTGGATTTGACGTCGTCATTGTGTGTAGTGTTGCAAGTAACACTTTGAAATCCAATTTGAGTGGTCAGAGAGACACATCAGCTGTCCAGAATTTATAAAATCAGTCCGGAATCTGAACAAGGCCTCTGTGACTCTGTATACACATTCTTGTGAACACAATTACTCAAGAACAATATATAGTAGAAACTTCATACTTATACCACAGATACTCCACATGAAGTAGACGGTTTGATTAAATTTTGGAGTGCCTTGCTGCATACACTCAGTGAGCACTCTATTAGGAACACCTACTTATTCATGCACTTATTCAATCAGCCAAACATGTGACAGCAGTGCAGTGCATTAAATCATGCAGATACAGGTCAGGAGTTTCAGTTAATGTTCACATCAAAAATCAGAATGGGGAAAAATGTGATCTCAGTGACTTTGACCGTGACATGATTGTCTGTGCCAGACAGGCTGGTTTGAGTGTTTCTGAAACTGCTGATCTCCTGGGATTTTCACACACAACAGTCTTTAGAGTTTTTTCTCAGAATGGTGTCAAAAACAAAAAACATCCTGTGAGCTAGTTCTGCAGATGGAAATGTCTTGTTTATGAGAGATGTCAGAGAAGAATGGCCAGACTGGTTGGAACTGACAGAAAGGCTACAGTAACTCAGATAACCACAACTGTAGTGAGCAGAAAAGCATCTCAGAATGAACAACACGTCCAAACTTGGGCAGATGTTCTACAACAGCAGAAGACCATGTCTGGTTCCAGTCCTGTCAGCCAAGAACCGAAACCTGAGGCTATAGTGGACACATGTTCACTAAAACTGGACAGTCGAAAACTGTAAAAACGTAGCCTGGTCTGATGAATCTGGATTTCTGCTGAGGCACACAGTTGTTAGGGTCAGAGTTTGGCATCAACAACATTAATCCATGGACCCAACGTGCCTTGTGTCAACAGATCAGGCTGGAGGTAGTGGTGTAATGTAATTTGGAGTAAACTGATTTTTCTTCAGAACATAGTTTAACAGGAACAATATATAATATGTATCTGGAGTAGATGATTTCATTCAATTTTGGTGTGGCTTGCTGTATAAATCTGCATATTAAGTATGTAAAACTGACTATTTGAAACTTCTGCAAGTATTGTAAGCATTTGAGTTCTTTTGTCACAGAGATCGTGGCGTGAAAAAACAACCCAAGTGCATCTTGTTTTAGTCTGTCTCCATCTTTGTTACCAAAGCTGCGGAAATGTTTCTGAGAGTCTGTAAATGCAACAGTATGGATAGCTTTCTGCAATTTCTTTCTTTGTGACCTTTCTGTCAGCCATTTTGGTATCACTGGTCATGCTAAATATTCCGTTTTGTAAATACCAAAAAAACATGGTCCTGTATTCACAAATTATGTATTTTATTTTAGTTTCCTCCTAAAGAAAATTCTGGTTTAGACTGCAATATCTCTACTATGTACACCAATTGGGCAAAAAACACAAGCAGTCTAGTAACAAGAAAGGTTGTAAAAAGTTTAGCTAAAAACATCCTCGTCAGAAAATTTACAGCATTAGTTTTTTTTGTTCAAGTGCCTAAAACAACTTATGGTTACATTAGACTGACAAGGACAGTAGTGCAAATTATGACTGTAGTCACTTAGAACAAGCAGCATAATGGTGTTGTAGCATGTCTTTGGGAGAAGGCTGGGGCCATATACAGTAATTAATTTTTGTAACCATATGCTCTTTGTAAAACATATTTCTGATATTGATGCTAGATTAGAAAATGTTCATATGGGTTATTTTACAAGACAATGACAAACAATCCTCAAGTTTTCGTTCACAAATAACTATGGCATGTTTTTCCAAAGATAGTTAGAAAAGGATAACAACAACATTTCCATGATATTAAACTTAAAACAGTAAAAAAACACCGGAAAAAAAAACTCAAAAATGGAACATAAATAACAAAGATCTAATTGTAAATGGATAAAATTTCCATTTTTGCCAATCAGTCTAAACTCAATGACCCATAATGACACAGTGAAAACATGTTTTTAGAATTTTTGCAAATGTATTAAAAATCAACAAACTGAAATCTCTCATTTACAAAATTATTAAGATCCTTAATTCAGTTGACATATCCAAGTTTCCTTGGGCAAGATACTGAACCCTTAATTGCCCCCGATGTATCATCAGTGTTTGAGTGGAATATAAAGTGCTGTGTGTATTGTAAAGAGTGAATGTGGCATGTAGTGTAAAGTGCTCTGAGACTAGAAATGTGCTATATAAGTGTAGTCCATTTACCATTTACCCTTTGGCAGCAATTTCTGATTAAAGTCTTCTTGGGTAAGTCTCTACAAGGTTTGCACACCTGGATTTGGTCTTCTTTGCAGGTCCTCTCATGCTCCATCAGATTGAAAGGAAGCATCTGAGAACTGCCATGTACAGGTCTCTCCACAGATGTTCTATGGCGTTTAAGCCTAAGCTTTATATAGGCCACTCAAGGACAGACAGAGATTTGTCCCAAAGCCACACCAGCATTGTCTTGGCTCTAGCTTTGGGTTATTGTCGTGCTGAAACCATTGCCACAGTCTCAGGTCACATAGACTCTGGAGCAGGTTTTCTTTAAGGACCTCTCTGTATCTGGCTACAGAGTAGACCTCCAGGCATCATTTGACTCATTTTGTTTGTTGGCAGCAATAAAGTAAGCTAAAATGACTGGCATTAGTATGGATTTCAAACTGTCAGAGTTCCTGCACACTTTAATTTCAAAGACATTGAACACTGTCTTGCCCAACTCCATAGATTAAACATTATTGACCCTTAAAATGGTCCTTGGGGGCTTTTCACATGTACTGAAACAGTTGGAATGGAGAACATTCCAGACCTGCACTATCCAGACATCTACAGTTAGCTGATCAGCTTTTCCTCGTTCTACTCTGTAGAACTCTTTGAAAGCTTACAAAAGCCGGGAGGGATACAAATGGAATAAATCTGGATTGGCGATAAATATTCAGCTCTTGAGTCTACCAACTAAAAGTTGCTTTGTTGTCCCTGGAAGGAAAAGTTTCACTTCATCTTAGTTAACATCAGCAACAGGCAGTATAATGTAACTGGTTTTCTAGCTTACATGTAGCTAGTCTGTACTGCTATAACATATCCTCAAATTAAGAAGAGTTAACCAACAGTATCACCGTGTGAATGACTATTGAAAGGCACTAACTCAAACATGAAATGACACCTTTATATTAACCATTATCCAACCTTCCTTTAGCTGCAGTTATTACAAAACTGTCATGAATTTCTTATTACAGATGATTCATTCCCAAAACTGAATGACCCACAGTTAAAGCCATAGGTAGTGGTCAATAGTGATGGGGTTGTGTCATGAAGCCACTGCAATTACAATTGGACAACTGGACTTGGTGAGAGCTGCTCCTATGTGTCAGCTGCGTTATTTAGAGAATCACAGCAATACCATGTATGACAGGAAGAGATAGCTCTAACATCAAAAATGTTAAAGCAGGCCACATCGAATGAGGAATCAGAAAAGAGTGGAATAACAAGGCAAGGACATCATTTCTAAAAACATGTTTTCAGTTTATAAGTATGGGTTATTAAGTGTGGATCGATGGGCAAAAATGGCAATTATATTAATTTAAAATTAAATCTACAGCACAAAGTGTGCAAAAATTGAAGGGTTCTGAATACTTTCTTAAGCCACTGTAAATCTTAATAAAATAATAAAGTGCAAACAGTATACTGTTTTTGTGCTTTGTTGTTTGTCATTAGTTTCATGAATTTCATAAATAACTTTAACTCATTTGGAAATGCTGTGAAACTTGGGGAAACTTTCATGACTCTAATATGTATATGAAATAATACTACACATACATACACATATTACACAAAGTTCCTCTTTTCAGAGGAGAATACATTTTTCAAATGAGAGATTCAGAAGAACTACAGCAAGTGTGATAAAATTTTCTTGAAATAAGAGTTGTAAAGGATAGAATTACAGGTTTAATTATTAATTATAGAAATAACCATCTTCAATAAACCATCATCAAGCACATAGGTTGTAGAAATCATCTATTACCTATTGCTTGTGTGGAAGGGAAAACTGGGAAAAACTTTCCCCTCACTGTTCTTGAATGTAGTCCTTGCACATTCACTCGTTTCTCCTTTCTTACCAGTAAGGTCCAGCGATATTAAAGACTCCTGTTATCTTTGTGGCTTCCTCTTGCTCCTGCCTAGTCCCATGGTTGTGGTTCTCCTCATTCAAACTGCAGAGGTATGTAACCTGAACTTTGTTACCTTTAGGAAGAAACTGAATCATGATGGGACTGCTAACTGTGGCGTCTGCTTTAGCTTCTTTACCAGAGTATTTCAGTGAGGCTTCCTGGTTCTAACCCTTTTCATACCATGACAGTAAGTAGGGCCTGGACACCTGTTAAATTGTCTTGTTGTATATGCAGACTAAGGTTAATTCTAATCATATTTTTACTTTATAGGTCCTCACCTGCTGCAGCTTTTGTCTAGTTTAGTTTTTGTTGTAAGTGCTTGCCATATTTTAACATTGTCTGGACACTGCTTCTTGTAACCCTTTTAAAATACTGTTTAACATTTTAACCAACTGGTATCTGTAGTTCATTCTGTTAACTTTGTTCCTTTTTCTTTGATTTATTTATCAGAACGAGTGCCGGTCTACTCGGAAGACTAGTCACCCTGGGTGAGGTCACTTATTATTTAACTGTGGCTAAAGCCACTGGGACACAAGTGGTTCACCTGTTCACACCTGTGCTGTGTGAGTCTGTTTAAGTTGCTGTGCCTGAACAAGTGGTGAGTAGCACCCCTAGACACTCCTTAGCATAGCCTGTTGCCCCAAACACCGGTCTCAGTTCACTTAGGTTTAGTATTGTTTTTTTTTTATTATAACTTCTAATTATAAAGTATTTTAATCATATTTTAAAGTAGGGTTTGTAATAAAATGATACTACTGGGATGTAATTCCTCAGGTGGTGTAATTGGTTCCCTTTCTAATGCACCCACTAAAAATATAATTCTCTCCCATCTCACTCCCTCAGCCACACTTGAAAAGAAGATACTCTGTGGTTTTAATATCCTACTTTCCTACTATCCTACTATGGTTTTACTTAATGTAGTCATCAATGTTGAAATTATCTTAATCTTTATATATGGAGGTAAAACATCCTTAAATAAAGTGGTAGGAGTACTCAAATACTCTAAAGTACTAAGAACAACAATGTAGCACTTACAAGTAAAAGTACTATATTCATAAGTTTTCATAAGAGTAGATTTATCCTATAATAATAATAGCCTACTGGCTATTATCAGCAACTTATACTTCAAGTATCAAAAGTAAAACTACTTGGCCCCTTTTTCTTACTACAGTTAGGTGCATAAATATTTGGACAGTGACACAATTTTTGGAATTTTGCCTCTGTACACCACCACAATGGATTTGAAACAAGGTCATCAAGATGGGATTGAAGTGTAGACTTTCAGCTTTAACTTAGAGGGTTTCACAAAAATATGTCATCAACCGTTTAGGAATTACAGCCATTTTTATTCATAGTCCCTCATTTTCAGAAGCTCAAAAGTAATTGGACAAACCAAAATTATTATAAATGTAAGAATTGTTTTTAATACTTGGATGAAAATCCTTTGCAGTCAATGACTGCCTGAAGTCTGGAACCTATGGACATTACCAAATGCTGAGTTTCCTCCCTTGAAGCTTTGCCAGGCCTTTACTGCAGCTGCCTTCAGTTGCTGCTTGTTTGTGGGGCTTTCTGCCCTCAGTTTTGTCTTCAGTAAGTGAAAAGCATGCTCAGTTGGGTTGAGGTCAGGTGACTGACTTGGCCATTGAAGAATATTGTATTTCTTTGCCTTGAGAAGCTCTTGAGTTGTTTTGGCAGGATGTTTTGGGTCATTATCCATCTGTACTGTGAAGCAGTGTCCTATCAGTTCTGCAGCATTTGGCTGAATCTGAGCAGAAAGTATAGCCCTATACACTCCAGAATTCATCCTGCTACTTCTATCAGCAGGCACATCTTAAATAACCACCAGTGACCCAGTTACATTCCCATGGCATAAGACTGCCCTCGCCATGTTTGACAGATGATGTGGTATGCTTTGGATCATAAGCTGTTCTTTCATCCTCCGCACTCTTCTTTCACATCATGGTACAAGTTAATTCTGGTTTCATCTGTCCAAAGAATCTTGTACCAGAACTGGGCAGGCATTTTTTAAGATGTTTTCTGGCAAAGTCTAATCTGGCCTTTCTGTTCTTGAGTGTTACCAGTGGTTTGCGCCTTGTGGTAAATCCTCTGTATTTACATTTATGAAGGTGTCTCTTGATAGTAGACTAACAATACTACGCTTACCGCCTTAAGAGTGTTCTTGACCTGGTTAGATGATGTGAAGGGTTTTTCTTCACCAAGAAAATAATTCTGCGATCATCCACTTTAGTTGTCTTCCCCGGTCTTCCAGGGCTTTTGGTGTTGCTGAGCTCACCAGTGCATTCCTTATTTTTAAGAATGTACCAAATTGTTGATTTGGCCACTCTTAAAGTTTCTGCCATCTGTCTGATAGGTTTGTTTTGTTTTGTTTTTTCAGCCTAATGATGGTCTCCATCATTTGTATCAACCCCTCTTTGGACCACATATTGAGAGTTCCCATGAATAGCTACCAAATGTAAATTCAACACTTGGAATCAACTCATTTGTCATGCAATGAAGGAACAGGCCACATCTGGTCATGAAACTGATCAATTGTCAATTGTCCAATTACTTCTGAGCCTCCGAAAATAAGGGACTATGAATAAAAATGGCTGTAATTCCTAAACGGTTAATGTGATATCTTTGTTAAACCCTTTGAATTAAAGCTGAAAATCTACAGTTCAACAACATCATGATGACCTTGTTTCATATCCATCGTGGTGGTGTACAGATCCAAAATTATAAAAATTGTATCACTGTCCAAATACTTATACACCTAACTGTATATACAATTTAGTTGTTTAGTCCAGTGGTTCCCAATCTAGGGGTCAGGCCCCTCCAAATGCTCGCAAGATGAGGGGTCATGACATGATTAAAGACGTAGGAAAGAAAAGGTCTGCTAACCAAATCAGTTTTTAAAATTTTTCTCTAATACTTTTTTGTGAAATATGTATAGTTTTATATTTATCGAAATAAAACCATCTGAGAAAACTTACAGCAGAAGAGGGTTTTGTATTGTATCTTATAAGCTTGTTCTTAATGTGAAATTAATTTGAAAAGTAAAAAGTAACTACAGCTGTCAGGTAAATGGAATAAAAGGTACAACATTTCCCTCTGAAATTCAATGGAGTATAAGTATAAATTAGCATAAAATGAAAATACTCTAAAGTACCTCAGAATTGTTCTGTACTTGAGGAAATGTACTTAGTTACTGTCTACCACTACTTAAATTCCTGAAATTGAGAGCAACTCTCACTAAGGAAAGAGCAGAAAATTCAAGTTAGAGCAGGACAGACCCTCTTGATACCGATGGATGCTGTAATGTTTCATCAATAAGTGTATTTTTTCTAACCAGAGTGACTTGGGGACAGTGGAATTTTTTTTGGTAAATTCATAGTTTTTGAGTTTATCACAAAAGAGTTACATACAGATTTTTGTGTGACCAGTATAGTTTAAATTTAAATAGGAAACCCAACTGTGTAAGGTTGCACATTATAATTTAACTAAATACCCAGTTGTATACTATGTTGATGTAAGGCGTGAGGAGCCACTGACTCAAGCAATGGAAACTGTCTCCCACCACATAATGACAAGCTGGGAAATGATGCTACTTACAAAACGACTTCAGCCACTGGAGGATACAGGAATCATACACTCAGCCTGGCCACATGGTGAAAATGTCAAGTATAATGTAGCTTCCATCCATACTCACCTGTGTTTTTGACAGATACTGTACATCTATTGCACTCAGAAATATTTATATGATTGATAAAAATCATCACTGTGTGTGAAGATGGTAATAGTAATTAGTATAACTACTAACAGTAACATTCATCCTGAATTATGGTTAAAAAACTCAAGATGTTCTAGAAAGTAGAGTGTAGAACACTTTGACAAAAGCAACAATTTGCTTTTTAGAACAACAGATTTTTTTTAAATCAATTAACTGTGAATTGAATCAGTAGATGCAACATTTAGTACCACAGATATTGCCAAAATCAAAACAAAATAGAAATTCTAGATTCCAGCTTTAAAGTGCTCTACCAGAACAGCTTGGTGCTGGCACATTGCTGAGCATTCCTCTAGGTTTTGTCTCTTCATGGCTGTTAACAACCAGTTTTATTCTTGCAGTCAGCTGAGACAAGTCATACATATACTTGTCTTGTAAAGATAAGAGAAAGGGATAATTCATATATCTCAGAAAAATATACAACACATCAGACAGCAGTAGAGGGTTACAGTCAACACAACTGAATAAATATGTTTATGTTATGTGACATAATTTTAGATGTATTTTGATATACTGTATAGGTTTTAATTTTATGTAGCATCAGTAAATTTAAAAAACAGATTATCTATATAGATATATATATATAATATATATATATATATGTGTGTGTATATTTGTGTGTGTGTATATATATATATATATATATATATATATATATATATATATATATATATATATATAATATGTATATATGTGTATATGTATACCACAGTAGGAATATTCCAGGGACTTGATTTTCTAGTTCTACGAATAGCTTATGTAATGGCATTGCAGGAAGTCACGGAGGGCTGTCTCCAGACAGCCCTCTAGTGGCCTGTCAACCACTGTGCTAGCAGCGCGGTCGAAGCAGTCCAGCCTGGAAGTTATGTTTAAGTGAGTGACGTTTAGTAACTGCTCACTCACTAGGTACCCCAGCAATGCAGGAAGTTAAATAAAATTGTTTTCAAAATATAAGTGTAAACTTGTGTCGTGGAAAGCAGGTGAGACATGACTCTCTCATAAATGACTGTGGTGGAAGAAGTATTCAGATCTTTCACTTAATTGAAAGTAGCAACATTGTAACACTCTTTAAAAATGCTCTGTTGCAAGTCAAAGTCTCACATTGGAGGTTTTACTTAGTACAAAAGTATTATTATATTGCAGTATGTTTTATACTGCAAGTACCACTAGTACTCGCTGCTCATAATGATCCCTTTCAGAGTGCTATATTATTATGGATATCATATTATGGGAATATTATGATTAATATTACTGATGCTTTTTAAGCAAGTAGCATTTTAATGTTTAAAGCTGGTAGAGGTAGAACTAATTTTAATTACTTTTGGATATTTTGGATAACTATACTGTTGGATATTTTTAATATATGCATCATATTTTAAAAATTGATCAGGTTTTTTAAAACAAATCTTAATCTAAAAAGTAACTACAGCTGTTACATAAATATAGTGGAGTACAACTTGGAAGTTGTCTTTGTATATTAAGTGTTAGAGAATTATGGCCCATACAAAATCCTAATCCAAATCCAGGAAGTATTTATTTCATACATACATTAACAACATGTTTTGCAGCTTTCGAAGAGAGGTCCATAATAGAGTTGACTCGAGCAGCACGAAGAGCACATGACGAAGGCTTCTTTATACATTTATCTGTCAGTTATTTATTAATGTAGACTATAAGATTATTTTTATATGTTCATATGCAACTTTCAGTTTTATGAAAAGGCATTTAGTTTGCGTAATGTGTTTAAAAATGCATAGGTTTTACTTCCATGTTGGCTCATCTGTATAAAATTATAAAGTTATTCCACTAAAATATTTCCATCAATTATACACAATTTAGGTGCTTGGAAATAAAATGTAATGCATTATAAGTTAATGAAAGCTTTAATTAGGTAGTTGCTTTCATTTCATCCTTTTTTCAGTTTATTCTTGGATTTAGGTTGCCAACCAGAGCAGGAATAATGCAGCATTATAGATTGAAGTATTCCAGCATGCCATAAGTGCAGACTGTTAGACTCTCTATGAGATGGTCTTTTTAATTAACTCATATGTAGTTGCGTATCTATTATCAATATATATTTTTTAATATATTATAATCACTATATTGTAACTGATTATTTCACATTAAAAATTAATCTGAACAGACGTTGTATGCAGGAATCCTTTAATAATGAATGGTTGTGCTTCTCTGATGTGAACATGAGCTTTGGTGAAATTCTTGCAGGTCAGTTTTTCACAAAACATGTCAAGATATAGCAATTGAATGATTATTAACAGACTTCACGTTGAGTCGTCAACATTGCAACCTGATGTCGGTTCAAATGTCATTTTGGCTATATATTTCAACCCCCTGACGATGTCAAGGTTTAGACATTGTTTCAATTTAATTTACAGTGTCGAAATGTTTGCTGAGAATTATACTGCTCTGCACGTATGGAAGCTTGGACACATTTATGAGCGGCTTTCTTTTATATTTGTATGTGGTGTATTTCCATTTGTTTCATCTCCATTTTGAACTGAGTTGTGACAGATGTTGAATAAAGCAGTCAGCTTGCTTGATGCACAGGTTCGCACCATGTCTTGTTGATATGTGGAAGGCATACACGTCTGTCCTGTGAGCCTCTGCGACCTACAGCTACCTATAAAGATGCAGTCACTCAAAAATCTGCCAGATTAAATTTACTTGCATGGTGTGGCCAAAAGTAGGAGATTATAGAAAATAGTAGAGTTAGCATGGCTAGCAGGCTAACAGCAGCAGAATACAAAGTTGTAAATTAAACAGCGTTTTATCAAACATTTTACTGTCTTTACCCCAAATCACTGTCCTCACAGTCACTTCCCACAGCACGTATCCTTCTCTGCTGCCCGCATTATTTCACTGTGCAAACTGCAACCACCCCCTACTGACCTTTGACCTGATCAAACGAAGCAAATGTGTCTCAACCACTTCCATACAGACATGAAGAAGCGAATTTTGGTCTGATTGCACTATTACAGATAACAAGATCACGTCCAATCTGTACAATTGGTCCATAATAATCATGAAAGCTATGGATATCAAAGCAATAAAAGACATAATGAGTGTGTTCATATTTGAGTTAAACCAGGGCTTACAATAAATTCCTCCTGTATTCTGTACCTTCACTCTGGCGTTTTATTAAAAATAAACAAGTCTTTTACTTTGTAGGTGACACAGGAAGTGGCGGTGTACTGCTTATGCTTTACCAGAGTGCTGACAGCAAAAGGAATCGTCTCTTACTGCGTGCAATTTAACGATAATTTCGCTTTTGTTTCTCAGATACTGGAACGACTATCATGGACTGTCTGTATTGGTAAGTCACTGAACAGTTAAATCATGACAAGGGATTTTTGTTCATCTTTTTTGGTGTCAGCTAAAACCAAGAAAGGTTATTCTTTCAAGAAAAAAAACAACGGCTTCACATTGAGGAATACTGTTCTCTGTTTGCAGATATAGTTCAGTATACGGAGGGTGAGACAGATATACTACCTGGTGCTTTTTGAGTACAAAAGGATGGACTGTTTGCCTCTTTTTCTTTATCTAGTGTTACTGCTTGGTGTCTGTTCTGGTGAGTTAACCAAGTTCGCTCAGAGAAGTTAATTACACATTTACAGAAAGTTGAGATTTGTTGAATACCTCAGATACCATTCTCCCCAACACACCCACTTCATGTTATCACTTTTTGTACCTTGTGCTTTCTTCACAGCACTGTTTGAGTCAGACTGCATTATGTGTTAACTTGTTGTTCACACAGTGCTCGGTTCCCTTCCTGCTCCCGTCAATGTTTCTGTCACCTCTGTCAACTTCCACCATGTCCTGCGTTGGGATCCTGGACCCGGCTCGCCACCAGGAACACAGTACTTGATCTTAAGGAGGTAGTGTCCCTGTCCACCATCTTGTTGGCTGTCTCGCTCATTTCCTACCACAAAGCACCTGATGCCATTTTCTCTTTGGGTAGGAGAGAATGTCCTTATCAGATTGTATTCGGTAGATTTTGTAACTTTCAAAATGTGTCTGTAGCACCAAGCATACAAACTTTCAAGCACTCAAAGTTGGCAAGGAATTTCTGCTCAAATTCATAATCAAATCTTACTTGCAAACAAGAGTACACTACAAATTTAGCCAGTTTTAGACTGCATTTTTTTTCTTTCTTTCTTTTATTCAGGCAAAGTTCTTGTACCGTTGCTTGTATATTGATGTTTTTTTAACATTTTAAAAGGGCATATTTAAAAAAAGAATTAAACCATATCTTTATTGTCACTTTCAGAAAGTTTTTATCGCAAAGCACAGATGACAATTAAAAAATAGAACATCACAAAATGCGAATGAACTCTGAATTGTGTTTGAGCTGGTTTATTGGGTTTATAACCCCGAAGGACTACAACACTATTGTGTTTGTGCTGGTTTATTATTATAATTCTTCTTCTTCTTCTTATTATTATTATTATTAGTTGTCTGCTGCAGTGGCTCAAGTTGCTGGGAGCTGGAAAACTTGGCCCAATAACTGGAAATTATGTGCAAGTGCTTCCCATGAAACATGAGACCAATTGACCATGGTTCTGTAATTAAGGCACAAAAACACAATTTTGGATAGGCCACGCACCTTTCTCTCTAAGTCCAGCTTAATGTGCTCTCCAAAAAAGCCTTTTGGACAATAAAAGTCCACCATGATGGATTTTTTTTCTAATTTGCATAATGTGAAAAGCAGTAAAATTAATTGACATTTTTTGATCTCGACACAGTCAACGCCAGCCAAAAAACCATAGCAGAAAATTGGCCATAACTGCTTAGCAATTTGTCCAATCAATATAAATCTTGGTAGATATTTTCAGTCTGTGTTTGGGAATAGGCCTACCAAAGCATTTTGAGCCCAACTCATAGGGGGCGCCACGAATACCAAAAGTGTGTACCTCAAAACCTGGTCGACAGAACTTCACCAATTTGTTGCACATGATCCGGGGGCAAGTATTAACAGAGATTCAAAGTGACGTATTGATTGATGAATGTCAGTATTTGTCATCTTACACCATTGCTCAATATGCTGTGAGTTGGAATGAGTTAAAGACTCACCTTTTTCCCCATATAGGAAATCTGTTGAAAGGAAAACTACGATTCATAGTGTAGTTTTAAATTCATACAATTCATAATTTGATATCACAATAAATGAATCTAGCAAAAGTAGACAGACTATTAAACTTATTTGGAAGAACCACAAAGTTATTAGACAAACAGTCTGTTAAACATCCATCACATTTTACAGACCCATTTCCTGCTTCAATGTTTACCTGCCATACTTTCTATAATTGTCTGCACTCAGTTTTCCCGTGCAATGAGAGATTAGTAGAAGCAATTCAGTTGTGCTCACTTTCAGTGTTACCAGTTGAATCTAATCTCTCTTTCTTGCACCATTGGACTTTTTTTTAATGTTATAGTTGTTGTGCAAGCGACTACAGTATCAACAAGAAAAGGCAAACCAGTAGACATGGAGTACATCTGACATTCCTTCACAGTGGCCTCCTTAAGAGTTTGTCACGAAGGCCAGGCCTGTCTGCTACAATCTCAGAATGTGCAACATGTCCGACCAGATGGTCTACAACAGCAGAAGACCATGTCAGGTTCCAGTCCTGTCAGCCAAGAACAGATATCTGAGGCTGTAGTGGGCACAGGCTCACAAAAACTGAAGACTGTAAAAACATAGCCTGGTCTGATGAATCTGGATTTCTGCTGAGGCACACAGATGGTTGACTCAGAAATTGGCATGAATCCATGGACCCAACCTGTTTTGGGTCAACAGCCCAGGTTGGTGGCGGTGGTGTAATGGTGTAAGGAATGTTCTCTTGGCCCACTATGGACCCCTTATTACCAATACGCACCATAATGCCAATATTGTGAAGAATGGGATTTTTAATTGAATGGCGTCACCATGGTGGCATTGCGAATTTCATTGTTTTGCCATGAAAGAAAGGTTGTTGTAACTCAAATATACATTGTCCAATCTGCCCCAAACTTCACATGTTTGATAAGAGTCTCTGCCTGAAGACATTTACATGTCAATATTCATTTATAGTCATAGCGCCACCTAATGGCATCAGGAAATGACAAGGTTTCATACCTTGTAGTACTCCTCCTAGCAGGTTGACCAGACCCACCTCAAATGTGATCAGAAAAGCCTTAAGACCTTGATGATGCTTTATTGTGAAGATTGTAAGTTTCATTTAACGGTGTTTCCCTTGTGGTGTGCCGAATTTGACGTTTTCACGTGAAAACAAACGGTTGACTCTCAAATCCATACCATCAAATCTTTCAGATATTACATGTTTAATAAGAGTCCTGGCCTGGAGCCATCTACAGGCCAATATTGAATTGTAGTAGTAGTGCCACCTGCTAGCACCAGGAAGTAATGCCAAATTGCGAAGCTTTTGAGTTTCCGTTAAATGGTTTTTCCGTGGCAGCATGGCAAACTTTGATGTTTCACCATGATAGAGGAAGCTGTTTTAACTTAACGATATATTGTCCAATCTGCTCAAAACTTAACATGTTTGGTAAGAGTCTCTGCCATAAGACATCTTCATGCCAATATTCAGTTATAGTTATAGCAATACCTTCTGACAAAAGGAAAATTTATGTTTTTACTTAATGTACTCCTCCTAGTGGGTTGACCAGATCCACTTCAGATATGGTGAGACAAGCCTTAAGACCTTGATAATACTGTATCAGGAAGATTTTGAGTGTCCATTGAACAGTGTTGCCCTGGTGATGCAGTGAATTTCGATGTTTTGACATGAAAACAGAAACTGTTTTAACTCGAGTCCACATCATCAGTTTTTCCCAACATTTCCCTTGTTTGATAAGAATCCAAACCTGAAGACATCTACAGGCATATACTGAATCATAGTAATAGCGCCACCAACTGGCAACAGGGAGTAAGCCTTGGTGATAATCGTTTTATTTACATAAATGTTTCATGATCGTATCTAAATTTGATAGACAATCCATGTGTGGTGTATAATCTGTAGCGCCACATTCTGGAAAGAGGAATTAATACAAAATGTGCAATGCATCATGTTTTCCTCCACGCAGATCAACATCATACGTCGTCAGTCTAATACAAAGACCTTTGTGATGCTAAAGTGCAAAGCTATTGAGTTTCTGTTGAATGGCGAATTTTGATATTTCACCATGAACGATGAAGTTGTTTTAATTCAAATATCTGCCCCAAACTTGACATTTTTGATAAGACTCCCACCCTGAAGACATCTACATGCCAATATTCAGTTATAGTCAAAGCCCCACCTACTGTCAACAGGAAAGGACAGTTTATGTACTGCTCCTAGCAGGTTGAGCAGATCAACCGCAGATGTGGTCAGAAAGCCTCAAGATCTTGATGATGCTTTATTGTGAAGCATGTCAAGTCTGAGAGCAAAAGGACAGGGGCTCTGTGCACCTGCCTGCCTTATTGCACAATACGCAGATCTAACTGTTGGACACAGTAATTGATGTTTAACTCATTGGTTCTGTATCTGACAGCATGCAAATTTAGAGCCATGTCATACGACCTGCGTTAACACCGTGGCTGCCACTCCCCCCATGGGCTCATAGTACGAGGGCCCGTTCAATGCTGCTGGCAACTTTAATTAGTCTTATTATTATTAGTCTTATTATTATTCGTATTATTTTTTATTATTAGTCCTATTACTACTCTTAGCATTAGTTTTATTGTTATTTTTAGTCTTCTCCTTCTTCTTATTATTTTTCTTATACATCTCTGTGGAACCTGCATCGTGCCATGTTCTCTTTCCTCCTGCTCTCCCTTGCTTTCTCTCCCCATATCTCCTCTCTCTCTCCCTCATACCCTCTCTCTCATTCTCTCTCTCTCGCTCTCTCTCTCTCTCTCTCCCCTTTCCCCCGCTCTCTTTCTCAACCCAATCAGTCTTGGCGGATGGCCACCCACTGTTGCCAAGTGTTTGCTCATGGGGAAAGGTTGTGTGTCTGCAAATAATGTTGTGAAGAGTACAGTTTAGACCTGTTCTATATGAAGAGTTCCCTGAAATAATGTCTGTTAGGATTTGGCACTATAAATTGATGTAACTATTGAGTATGTGGGTAATAAGATATAACATAACCTTAGAAGTGGTAAAATGTAGGCTCTGTTATTTAGCTTTCACTTTTTCATGTTGTTTTTATATGTATATTATGTATATGTCAGTGATGTTGACAATTTATTAATGAACATTATTTAAGTGTATGTAAAAAGAGATAAAAGTAGGAAAAAAGTGAGAGAAGTGCATATTTGTTAGAGAAATAAATAAGATTTTTGAAAAATCAAAACCAGGTAGAATGAGAAGATTTATTTGTTTATTTATTGTTAATTTATATTTGTTTATATTTGTTTTTTAACAGAAATGCATACAATCAACAATTTTGTAAGGGATCCCTTAAATTTCGTTATTAAAAAACTATGGCCAATATATGTCTGAGAAGGACGTTTGACAGTTGAATAATAAACTTGCTGCTCCCTAGTGGAAAAACTAAAATGACCTCAAACACTGTAATTTCTGTATTGCAATTTCTAGTTAATTACATATACTGTTATATCTTTGTTGAGCCAATATGAACCCAAATCTTACTGTCAACTGACTTGTGATAGTTTGTTCAGTTAGCTGAACAAGCTTAATTCTCCTGCCATAGTGAGAGCACTGCAAGCATGAAATAAAATTTTGAGCTCTGTTTCTCGTGCAGGGTGTCTGGGAAGAAACGGAAACGGCTACTGAACTCAACAACAGCATCATTTAATCTGAATCTCAAGAAAAAAGAAAATCAGTCCATGAGGTACCACCTGACTGTCCAGGCGTCCTACAACCAAACCCTGTCTCCAGAGTCCCACGAAGTCATTTTTACCCCCTATGAAGACAGTATGTCAACATAAGCGTCTTTTGAGTTGCATGCATGTTGTCTTGGATGGAAATGAATGATATATTATTATATATTGCTGACAGATAAGACTGACCCTTAATGATTGTCCCAGGGAAAGTGCAGCAGCAACTATTTAAAGTATGGGTTGGTTAAGAAAAACATAGTATTTTGTTTTGGAGAAATTTAGCTATATTTTTTTAATTTTACCTTTATTTATCTGTTATACCTCTGCTTGGTCAAGTAGCAGCTCTTGAGCTAAGGTAACTGTTAACTAATACTGGAATGGTCACTTGATTAATCAATAAGTTAGTCAACAGAAAATTAATTTACAGCCATTTTTATAATATGTTAATGTTTTTGTAATTTATTAAACAAAATTGTCTGCTAGTTCCAGCTATATCATTGTAAGTTAAATTTCTTTGGACTTTGAACCACTGGATTACTTGGACTTTGTTAGTTGCTGCCCTAATATTAACTGTGGCTCCTTGGATGGTAATTTCTGTCAGCCAGTCCACCAATTTGGCACAGTCTGAAATATCTCAACAGCTATGGGATGGATCATCATGAAATTTGATGGAGACATTCATAGTACTCAGGGTTAGGTCAAATCGTCTGGTCAAAATTCCACTTTGTCCAATACTCTGGCTACAAATCTGATGATATTCCTATCACCGTCAGCTATACTTGGTGTTTAGTCTTAATTAGCAAATGTCAGGATGCCGACATGCTAAACAAAGACAATGAAGAATGTAAACATTACACCTGCTATCAGCCTTTATTTCAAAGCAAGTCTATGTCTAAGTACAGCCTCACAGAGCTGCTAGCATGTCTGTACAGACTTCACTCAGACATAAAAATCGCACCTTTGTGTTTATTATCCTTTTTTATCCCTGAGTCTCCTGTTAAATTTCTCAGTGACTAATTAACTACACAAAAAGGAAAATTCTGGTGCCATTCTGACTTTGGGTCATGCTAATGTTGCAACCTCTATGAACAAGGGAGGTCTTGGTGAAGAAAAACCCTTCACACCATCTATCCAGTTCAAGAACACTCTTGAGGAGGTAGGCGCATCGTTGTCAAAGTCTACAATCAGGAGATGCTTTCATAAATGTAAACACAGAGGGTTCACTACAAGGTGTAAACCATTGGTAACACTCAAGAACAGAAAGGTCAGATTAGACTTAGTCAGAAAACATCTAAAAAAGCCTTTGAACAGATGAAACCAAGATTAACTCGTACCAGAATGCTGGGAAGAGAAGAGTATGGAGAAGGAAAGGAACAGCTCATAATCTAAAACACACCACATCATCTGTCAAACATGTTGGAGACAGTGTTATGGCCTGGGCATGTATGGCTATCAGTGGAAATTGGTCATTGGTGTTTATTGGTGATGTGCCTGCTGATAGAAGTAACAGGATGAATTCTCAAAAGTACAGATGGACAATGACTAAAAATATACTTTGAAATCAACCCAAGAGCTTCTCAAGGCAAAGAAATTGAATATTCTTCAATGGGCAAGTCAGTCACCTGACCGCAACCCAATTGAGCATGCTTTTCACTTCCTGAAGACAAAACTGAGGGCAGAAAGAGACACACAGACAAACAGCAACTGAAGGTGGCTGCAGTAAAGGCCTGGCAAAGCATCTCAAGGGAGGAAACTCAGCATTTGGTGATGTCCATAGGTTCCAAACTGCAGGCATTCATTGACTGCAAAGGATTTACATCCAAGTATTAAAAATAATCATTTCATTTATAGTCCAGTTACTTTTGAGCGTCTGAAAATGAGGGACTATGTATAAAAATGGCTGTAATTCCTAAACGGTTAAAGCTATATTTTTGTTAAAGCTGAAAGTCTACACTTCAATCACATCTTGATGGCTTTATATCAAATCCATTATAGTGGTGTACGGAGGTAAAATTACAAAAATTGTGTCACTGTTGAAATACTTACGTACATAACAGCAACAGAATTCCAACTAATCTCCAATTTTACAAAAATGATTTCAATTCCCTTTTAAATCTCTTTAAAAGAAATATGAAAAGAAATTAGCCCCCAGGATTCGCTATGGTAGCTAACTGCATAAAGGTGTACTTCTGGGGGGAGAAACTTGCAACCTGGGTTGAAAAATATGCAAATCTTCATTTGATGGACAATTACTTCATTATAGAAATAATTAGCATTACATGCTGGCCAGCTAGGACTGAAAGCCGTTGGAAGATGCAGCACCAAGTGAGCAGTTGAATCTAATTTAATACAGATGTGTTCACAGTTTCACCCTTGCCTGATGTAAAGCATTGATCAAAATAATTGTTGAAACTGCCAGTCATACTCAAAATTATATCAAAAAATAGTTTAAATTCAGCATTTTTCACACTTAAAGAGGAACTGCACACTTAAACATGTTTTTTGAGCATTACTGGGGCTGGAGCCAACAGCTTGAATTGATACAGCTCAGGACCACCATGGTCCTCCAACACAGTAATGTCTGCTTTAGGGGATTCTGGAGAGGAAAAGACCTCCCTTCCAAGCCCCTCTCCCACATTTTAGCATTTTTTATATTATTGTGTGAGCGGAGTTAGGCTCAGAACTGGGGGTGAAGTTACACTTTAAATGGTGTAATGAAACAGAAACTGCCAAAATTAAAAAAGAACGTGTTTTTGTTTCTTATGACAAGCCAAAATAGGTCCTCCAAAACTCTCACTGGCTGGATATGGCAACTGCATCCAAATCAACATGTCACTGCCAGAGGCTGACAAGAGCTCAGGAATCGATGATATCCAGAAATTCTACGATGCTCATTTTAGAGTCTGGTGGAGGAGAGAAAAAAAAGTGGTAAGAAATTCATTTCATTCCTATTTCACACCATAAATTTCTTCTCATGATTCTTAGCTGTATGGTGTATGAGGACTATACTTACCGAGCACTTTATTAGGAACACCATTCTAATACTGGGAAGGGCCTCCCTTTGCTCTCAAAACAGCCTCAGGTCTTTGTAACCTGGATTCCACAAGATGTTGGAAACATTCCCTTGAGATTCTGCTCCACGTTGACATGATTGCATCACATCATTTGTTCAGGTTTGTCAGATGCACATTGATGCTGCCAGTCTCCCATTCTGCCACATCCCAAAGGTGGTCTGTTGGATTCAGATCTGGGGACTGGGGAGGCCACTGAAGTACGCTGAACTCATCGTCATGTTCACGAAACCACTTTGAGACAGCTTTTTCTTTGTGACAATATGCATTATCATGCTGGAAGTAGACATTAGAAGATGGTAAACTGTGGCAATAATGGGATGTACATGGTCAGCAACAATATTTAGATAGGCTGTTGGCATTCAAACCATGATTGATTGTTATTAAGGAGCCTAAAGTGGAGCAAGAAAACATTCCCCACACCATTACACCACTACCACCAGTCTGGACTGTTGACACTAGGCAAGTTGGGTCCATGGATTTGTGCTGTTGATGCCAAATTCTGACCCTACCATTTCTGTGCCTCAGCAGAAATCCAGATTCATCAGACCAGGCTACGTTTTTACGGTTTTCGACTGTCCAGTTTTGTTGAGTTTGTGCCCACTGCAGCCTCAGATTCTGTTCTTGGCTGACAGGTCTGGAACCAAACATGGTCTTCTGCTGTTATAGACCATCTACTCATCTGTTGTTCATTCTGAGATGCTTTTCTGCTCACCACAGTTGCAAAGAGTGGTTATCTGAGTTACTGTAACCTTTCTGTTAGTTTCAACCAGTCTGGCCATTCTTCTCTGACCTCTCTCATCAAAAAGGCATTTCCATCTGCAGAACTGCCCCTCACCAGATGTTTTTTGTTTTTGACACCATTCTGAGTAAACGCTAGAGACTGTTGTGTGTGAAAATCCCAGGAGATCAGCAGTTTCAGAAACACTTAAACCAGCCCATCATGCACCACCAATCAGGTCAAAGATTGGTGATCAATCAGATCAATCAGGTGGTGATCAAAGTCACTGAGATCACATTTTCCCCATTCTGATCTTTGATGTGAACATTTAACTGAAACTCCTGACCTGTATCTGCATGATTTAATGCACTGCACTGCTGTGACATGCACTGGCCATAAATTGAAGGTCAGACAGGCTTATTTCCATTTATGGTAAGGTGACAGGCTGCTCCGTAGGTGGGCCCCCCTGGACTCATAAAACATCTGTATAACGCCCCTGGGAGAGACCTTGAAACTTCCATAGAAGCATCACCAAAAGTGAATAAATGATAAACCAACTTTTCCTTCATATTAGTTAACCAAATATTTTCCAGAGGCAGAGCATCTCTGGTGGGAGAAATAGTATCATCGGTTCAGTGAGGCAAGGAAATACAGGAAATTGGATATTGGATATTTATATAGTATTGGACTTTTGATTCACTTCAAAATCATGTCTCTTTTTGTTTTGTTTTTTTGCTTTGCTTCTCAGTGTAATTGCTCTATTGAATACTGTACATACTACTGTATGTGGGGTGATGTCAACTTGTTAATTAGTCACACTACCTATAGCCATACACTTATCACTCTACCTGTTCAGACACTGCCAGATGCAGTGTCATTGGAGGTGATAATAGTGTCATCTGTGACCTCAGCACTCTGTATGTTACTTTGTGATTGGGTCCAATAGCATTCGTTTTGCAGACCTGGGAAAAATGAAAACTTTATTTTTCACTTTTTATCCTAACGTTGGTCATATCTTTAAAGGTATTTTTATATTCCCTTAGATGTTGTCGACTGCTTGGAAAGATAACATGATTGCCCGGTGTGAAACCAAGATTTAAATCCAATATTGTGTCTAAATCACAAAATAATGTAAATGAATGTGGCTCGAATGGAAATAATTTTAATCAAGTTTTTTATTCCTTATTTAACCTGCAGGAGTCCCAAGAAACACGAAACAAGAGTTTAACTCTAAACAACTTAGAGGAAGGTATGGAGTACTGTGTACAGGTGCACACAAAGATTCGTGTGAACAAAAATACTGAGCCATCCGCTTGGGAATGCACCTTCACTAGCATTGTGGAACGCAGAGGTGAGCTGAACTTTCAGAGCTGATATTTATGCTGTTGTGACAGTGGCACAGTATGAAGCACAGCAAAGTCCCCTAAGCCCAGTTTGTTAGGAACATGCCAGTGCAGTTTTGGTAATTTCATTGCGAGGGGTCCCTGGCATACTTGGATATGTGGTGGAATCAGAAAGAATTCATTATCATACATTATAGGTTTATGATACCTCTTCAGTTAGATTCCACTGTAATGCCATAAGTAAATTTAAAGTAAAATTGAAAAAAATGCATTTATGTATATATATATTATTGTCCATTTGTCCCATTCTTGTGAATAACGTATCTCAGGAATGCCTCGAAGGAATATCTTCAAATTTGGCACAAGCATCTACTTGGACTCAAGGATGAAATTATTAGAATTTGGTGGTCACAGGTCAAAGGTCACAAAGATATGACCTCACAAACACATTTTTTTGCCATAACTTAAGAATTCGTGCACTAATTATGACAAAATTCAACACAAATTTGTAATAGGATAAAACGATAAAGTGATGACATTTACCTTTTGTTAAATTCCGTCAAAGTCTTCACTACAAACATATTATATGAGTCTGGACAAACATGTATGTAAAGCAACTGGACTGGTTGGCGGAGGCATACAACCATGAGGCGGTCATTCTAGTTTTATGAAGTTTATTTTTAATGTTTAATTCTATTGGTTTTGACTATTTAGAAAAATAACAACTGACAATCTGGGAACAAAATCATTATGTTGTTACATAACCTGGCAGCAGGTTGCTCCAGGCAGTGCTTTGGCCAAATGTTCTAAAAAACAGATGACACACACACGCCCTCATCGACACACTCATTGGCCTAGGTTACCAGGTGCTTTTGGATGGAGACACAGGGAATGGATTGGAAGGAACCGCAAGTTATTAAACCATCACAGGCAAGGAAATAAACTCAGTGCATTTGAAAATGCTAGTATACTTCTCAACCTGCACAGGCACGAAAATAAAGCCCTATATGTTGGTCACATTTTTTGTCACATGGTCCAGAGAGGTAAATAGCAAGTGCAAGGCACTAACACTTCCAGACTGAAGGATTTATTACTGTGTGCGTATGTGTGTGTGTCTTCAGACCCTGTTGTTTTAGGTGCAGTTGCTGCTCTTCTGAGTTTAGTTACGGGTGTCCTGATGACCTCCATGTTTTGCCTCCACTACACTGGATTCCTATGTAAACTGAAGACAACTCTACCCAGAGCACTGATAGTAGGAAATCTTATCTATTTTTCTTTCTATCTACCTGTCTGTTTGTCTGTCTGTCATTTTAATATTTTGGTTTTTATACAGATTTAAAAAACAATGTAAGTTAAACAATTACTTTTAGAGATGCTGGTACTATAGGTGAATTTGTTACTTTAATACAGAGTCTGGCTAACTGTCTCCCTGTTTCCAAGCTAAGCTAACTGATTGCTAGAGGTATTTTCATAGTTACCATACTGACAAGGGAGTGGAATCAATCTTCTGACCAAAATTTTTAGCAAGACTGCGAAAAGCATTCTTCCTAGAATGCCGAACTGTTGCTTTAAAGATTTGAAGTTTCTGCCAAATTACAGAAAAATATATTTTCTCACTTACCTGTAGTGATATCTAGCCAAACAGATACAGTAGTCTAATCAGACCAGGCTTTGAGATATCTATCAAGATTTATTTGCCATTGCCGAAATATAATTGAGGTTAATGGAATTTGTTTGGTGCTCACAGTATTGAAAAAATGGCATTTGTTCCCCATTTAAACTTGGTATAAACTTGTGATCTGTATCTGGATATCTTACCTGAATCAGGAAAGATGCATTTAATGCAGGTGTGACTGCAGACAGAATGTGCTGCAGTCAGAATGCCATCAGATCGGCCAGACCGTATCTGTTGATTGTCTGACAATGTTTGTAATTTTCCGAAACAACAAAGACAATTCGACAGTCACGCCCACTTAACACTGTGATTAACCAGGTGTGAAGAGGTGAGAAAGTAGCTGGGGTTTAAACAAGTTCTGTGTACAACCTAGTGTAACAACATGAATGCCTTTGAGCTGAGACCGTCCACAAGTCCTTGTCCCCCTTTGTTCTTAAAACTAATTTGTTTTAAGCATACTGAACCTTTGATTTCCATTCTTTTCTCACTCTACCTTTAAGTGTCATAATATTTCAAACAAAGTACATGTTGGACTGCGTGCAAGAAGTTTTGTAATTTTCCAAAACCAACAATCCACAAGCATGCCCACTTCACGCAGTGATTGGCCAGAAGTGTGAAGCTGAGAAAGTAGGCAGTACTTGAACATTTTCATTTTTCATTCTTCACTCAACTGCTTCAAATATACTTTAAATGTCAGAATCACTCAGGAAGTAGTTCCAAATAAAATGGGGGGTTTAGTGACCAAAATATTGTTATGTGATGTCAGTACACTTCACACTGCATACTTAGGTTTACCAGCCTATTCAAAAGGGATCAAAGGCTGAGACAAGGAAAAGATTCAATTCCAGCTTTGAGTTGAGCTTTAATTTAGCCCTCAAGTTTCACTCTGAAGATTTTTTGTCTTGGACAACTTCCAGCATGTTAATTTGATTTGGTTGAAAATATGGTACAGTACTGTATTTAGAAGGGATGGTGCAGCTTTGAGTTGACATATGAACTGCACTGTCTCACTGTCATCCTCATCTTTAACTGTTATACTTCCTCCTCTTTCCTCTCACTTTGTCTCCTTGTTCCGTTTTTGCCACTCTAGAGGGCTCTGAGCCAAGGCTACACCCTGAGACCAGAGGGGACAATCCCAGACCCAGTCTCCATTAGCTCAGAGATGAAGAAACAGAGGAAGCACAACAATCCCACAGTGCAACATCCTGCCAATGGGGATGAGGATGATGATGAGGAGGAAGAGGAAGGGATAAACGTCTACATGGACAGACACCCACAGCATTCCTCAGGTGAAAGTTTGTGCTGGGGCTTTGGTAATGAGTCGGAGAACAGCGAGCCAGCTGCGTCAGGCGACTGTGGTAGTTTGACTGAGGGGTTGTCAGCTGAGGTGAAGGTACTAGATGCAGAGTTTGAGGATGAAGCCAAAGCTGAAGGAGCAACGGTTTCTTTCATGCCGGAGGAGGGTCAAACTGGACTCCAGGGACATGTCAGAGGTGAAGAGGAGGAGGAGGAGGAGATGAAGGAGAAGGATGAGGTGTTTGACAGCTCTGGCAATGTCAATTTGTTCTCAGTCACCCTTGCCGCACTGAGTGCAGATGAAGAAGAGAGGGAAGACCAGAATACAAGAGACTCTCTCTCAGAGTTTTTGAAATTATCTGATCTGGAGCCTCTACTGCTGACAGTCCCAAGAGTGACCTGGTGTGAAGGCAAGCGTGCAGTCACTTCTAGCTCCATCAAAACTTGTGATGGTAAGACACAACATGAAGAGGCACAAGAGGAGGAGGAGAAGGAGGAGGACGAAGAAATCTTTGGATATATGGCACACACATGATATTCGGCTCTGATGTGTGTTGTATGTGTAAGTGTTACTCATGCACAGTATGTGTGTGAGTATCATGGGTACAGTCCCTTTTTATAAAAGGAAAAATCCAACTGAAATATCTGATGTAGTCAAAGACTTGGCTGTCCTTTCATCCCTTTTTAGGAGATTTTGTAAACCATCCACAGTTGGCCTTAGGTGACGCCGACGACTAACGACTGTCACCACAGCCAGGAGCACTAACAAACCAAGTGACATCAATGGCCTTGATAACGACCCCACAGAGGTTAAATACCTGGGAGTCCCGACCAGTCATCCAGAACTGAAGAAGCCTTTTGGATGAGAGGTGAAACGTCTTCAAGTACCTACAACCAAGTCCAGTTGCCCTCATTTCAACTCTTCTTAGATAACCATGACCCAGACGACTGAGAATCTTCACAGACATCATAGTTAAAGAGGTTGATTTTGTTGTTTTGGTGGTCTGTTTTCCTATGCTTAAGGAAAGACGAGGACACAACACATCATTACAGTTTCCCTACAGCTAAAAATACCATTGTAGCCGCATGCATTTTGGCAAGTTTTGAAGGCAGCAAACTCATCCCACATTCTCATACTTATAACCATTGATATTTAGTTATTTAGCAAAAAATTGTTTTTCAACACCAGTACATTTTTCATAGACAAAACATGCCAGAACAGTGACAGAAAAGGGAAGAACTAAAATAGATTATTCTAAGTGTCAACCAAAAGCATTTTGCAAATGTGTGAAAAAATGCAGAGATGCCTCAATATTAATCTGAGGTAGTATTTACTTTATGAGTCCTGTCTGTAAGCCCTGTTTTAGCCCATAGTGCTTGTAAATCTTCATACTTCGCATTGTTTTATTTACTTCTGTGAGTTGTCCCGGCTGATAGCATGCTATATTTGCATGCAATTTCATCCAGTGTTAACACAACTTTTTCACAACAGACATGTCATAGCAAAAAAAAACAACACAGGTGTAATTAATAACAGGAACAAATGATGCAGTTATAGGGTCTTGGTATCGCACATGCTGGCTAAGTGGAATAGCTTACTGGGAACCCGGCCATTGTTAATATTAATAATTATAAATGCTTTTTTCCTGCTATGACAAGTCAAAATATCTGCCGTGAAAAATCTTTATTAAAACCAGCAAGATAATGATTTGTAAACAGCTCATGTTCACATTAATATCCAACTCTTACTAATATCAAGTATATCTGGGTAATCAATCCCATAATAATGGACGGGAAATAGATTTTTCTGAGAGCTTGGATATATCTGACTTAATGATACAGAATTGCCTGAAAAGCCAAACAAGTAGAGATGCCTCACGTTAGCCAAATTCATTGTAAATAATTAAGAATTTAATAAACTTGTTATACAGGACTTTTTTTTATAGAAGACATTTTGACTTGTCATATCAGGAAAAGCACAGGTGTTACTAATAACATTAATGATAACTCTGTTCTGTTTAAGTGTCCTAGTAAGTTATGACAGTGAGTCAGGATGCGCATTACTAGGATCCTGAAACTGAAGCAGCTAAATGGAATTCAGCCATCGTTTATGTTAATGCTGAAACCTGTGCTTTTGATCTGTTAAAAGGGCCTATGTGAAATCCTGCATTAAAACTCAACAAGGAAACCATCTCAAGTTGTCTGCTGGTGTGAATGCTTACAATTCCTACAAAGGACAATCTTTACCATCTCTACAATCTATATCTTGTAATGTGAATGTGCCCCTCCTCTGGGCACTTTACAAAGAACATTGTAGGAAATGAAGGAAATCTAGAGTTGTGTCACAATTCTATTCTTCACACTAATTTTAACCTGGTTTTCAGTAAGTATTGTGTTCAATCTCGGAAATCAAGTAAAAAACACTATTTTTCAGTGACATTGATATATTAACACCTTGCTGTGCACGTCTGTGAGAAGTACGAAATGGAGGCACTATTCAAAGGTGCAAAAATTCCATTCCAAAGGCTCAGTTTGACATTTGTTGGTGCACATATTGTATGACATCCTATCAGTACAAATCAGTAAAGTATGTTGATTTGTTTGCATGTTAACTACATACACAGTGTTAGTTAGGTTATAGTATATTCTGTGTACAGTTAGTATGTGGTATGGAATTGGAACACAGATAACATTTAAATGAAGGACTTTACTTTCAGTGGAGCCTTACTTTAAAAGCTATGATGTGAACAAAATTATGTTGTTCCATACAATGGTGAGTGTATGATGCTGTTATGACATCAACATTTTGTGTGAGTAGTTTTGGTCTTAATGTTAAACATCACTGATGTGTCATTATAGTACAGTTCTTGCCTCCATGCCTTTCAAACACGATACAACTAAAACTGAGAACAGTACATACACCGAAAAGTGTAGCCTCCGTCTCTGCTATTATTTTTTTCCAAAACCCCCCATTCCCACCCTACCTCTGATTGGCTCTGACCATGGCATTCTCTTTCTAACCCTAACCACCTCACCTCTCCTCATGCCTAAACCTAACCGACGAAGCCGATCAGAGGTCTTCACCCACCCCGGCTGGGAAAAAAATCCTGCCTCCCAAAGGCTCCTCTACTTCTCCTACGTCACATGATTTCCTATCAAGAACATATACAGATGCTGCCTTTCGGGAACCGTCGGAAAAATTGGAATTACCTCTACAGCCCATCTAAAAAGAACCTAAAAATTGCAAAATGCAAGTGTGATAGTTGTTTCTGGGATACCTGAAATCGGAAAACATGACTCTGAGAAAGCGTCGCAGGCCTGTCAGCACCTGACAGCATGAGAACGTATGCTGTTCATTAATTTTTCTAAATATTCTAATTTTAATTAATATACATACCATAACAATAGACTGCTTTGTTGTGTGTCCTCTTTTAAGTTGTTTATAACCACAGTTAAACTTGTAGATGTCAAATTTTCGACCTTCTACCTAAATAAAACACATTCATGAACACCTCAAATTTTCCATATACAAAGTTGTTCTTTACCGATGGACCTGGAAAAAAGGAATCTATATCTGAAAATCTATTAGTTATTTTTTTTTTTCAGTATTCCAAAAAGACTCAAATTCGCTGTGTGAAAAGCCACATCGAGCTGCTTTGGGACTACAAATGTACTAGAGGTCCTTTAAGGCAGCAGGAGACATTGTAGACTGTGGCATCCGTTTGTCCACACTGCACTGTGTGTCTGGTGCTGAAGCGGTCGGTTGTAGCTGAATGATTTGATAAACATGGACACCATTCTCAGGACAGGTAGCTATAATATCACACATACAATTGCCTGTTAAAGTTTGCAGTTTTTGACTTATTGTAAAAGCTTTGGCTCGCCACTTAGTTTACACGCTGACAAAGGAAATGCTAGTCCGTCAGCTAGCTAGCGATAGATACATTTCCCGCGAATGGTCATCTAGAGACTGATACGAACATTTGTCCTTTCTGGGCACAGTAATGTTGGATAGTATAAGTACAGTATATGATAAGTATATGTCTTAAGCAGTCTAGGGCAATTATGTAAGTGTTTCCTAATGAAAGTAACGTTAAACTGAATGTTGTAAGCTAACTAAGACGATACGGAGGCAAAGTGAAAGCATTGTGCAACCCACTGACCGTTACTGGCTAAAAGTTGAGGGGTATTAACTCAACGTCATGTTAAAATGTAGACTTTAGTAAAAATCGTTTCATTGGAAAATAACTGAACATTCATCACATATTAATTTGGCAGACGCTTTCTTCTTGGGTAATAACTGTATGTAACCACTTGATAAAGATTGAAATAAAAGTACAAGTCGCAATCAGTCTAATTACAGATTTGTTATGACAGACAGGGTCAATATGGAAAGTGAACGCAGCAGCACACAGAAGTGTGGTGGCTGCTTGAAGGGCTGATGACAGTGCGTCAGTGATGGTTTGGCTGTCATGACTGCTCTTATTTGGCTACTCATATGGCTGCCTCAGGTCCTGTCAGGTGAGTATAGAGTCAAGTGAAGTTATGTGTCAGCCTCATAACCCTGAAGCACAGTTGCGCTAGAGGACAGCACATTTTATGATTTTAAGCAAATGCATGTGTGGTTTAAGGTGTTTGACATGAGGTCCAATTTAAATAAATTATCTTTTCTCCCAGGGACTCTAAATCAAGATTACAGTCTTGTTAAGTCAATTATTAAATATTCAAAAATGTCACCAGCAATCAAGCCCACTGAAAATTGATTTAAAGCAATGGTAATCTGACAGTCATTTGACATTACAACAGGTAGCATTAGAGTGATTAAACTACAGACAGCAAATATAATACCAGATTAGTTGTTGAGCACTGAAAAGTACAAATGATCAAGTTTTAAATATGTAAGTTTTATAATTTTTGAGTATGTTTTTTATATAACGAATGGGGCTCAGAACTGCTGTATGACTGCATCCAAAAACTATTAATTTAGATTAAGTACAAAATTTGGGATTAAGACTCATTTTGATCATCAAAACAACTTTTGTTTATATAAAAACAGCATGTTAAGCCCTATTTGTTAAGAGTATTGCACTGATTCAGCAATGCAGTCCAATAACATTGGCAGACTCACAGTGGACAGTTTAAAAAAAAAAAAAAAAAAAAAAAAAATTGGATACAGCAGAACAAGAGAGTGTCTTTTTAATTTCACGCATTCTTCTTTCTTGTCAAAACCTGGCGCCTGCGTGGTCTGTGTAACACTTATCAGTTCGATTTACCACAATAAAAAAATCAATAATATTAAATTGGAAAATTCAATTCACTTTTCTTAAAATGTATAATTAAGATTTTGGAGTTGTGTTTTAAATTTTCTAGCTATAGAATGTTTGATAGGAAAATGAGAAAATCAGAGCACTTCTATTCCTATTAAAGCCTTGGGTCCCTTGAGAGTACAGGATCTGTGTATATAAACAGACAGAGGAATGTGAAAATGTATAGAAACTATTATATCACGATTCAAATATGTCGTCAAATGTTTAGCTCTCGCGATATTCATCGTGTGGTCTTGGTACACCAGTCACGCCAATTTATTTTACCGTTATAATAAAAGAATAGAACTCCGCAGCCATCCTTAGGCAACCACACGTTTTTACTCACTTATTTCATACGTTGTGCTGCAGAGGGTGCAATCATCTCCATTATACAAAACAGTATTTTAACAGTCTGTACTATGCTAGTAGTACTGTACTATGCTAAAATAGAGATAGAAACTTTCAACACCTGCATTGAAGTCATGGCTGTGGCAATATTTTGGCTTTCCTGGAAAATGTGGAGAAAATATTGAAAGAGTTGCTGACAAGACAAAGTCTATCTGTAAGTTGGTAAAGACCATAATGTCATACATAACAGCTAACACAACAAACATGAGGACTCATCTCCAGCGTTAATATGAAGACATTACAAAGGAAAAGGACACTGAAAAGGCTGCCACGGGACCAAACAACCCGCAGAAATAATTTTCTAACCATCTTACACGAAGCTAAAGAAACAGTGTTAGCTAAAGAAACAGCTAAAGCAACTGGCAACTCCAATTTTGTAGTCAAAAGAAGGGCTTTGGAATGTTGCTTGCAGTGCTGGAGCCAGAATACCAAATTCCATCAAGGAAATACTTTTCTAGTGTCATCATACCTAATATCAACAAAGACACAAGCCGATATGTAATGGAAAGATTGAAAGCAACTGCATTTTGCTAACAACGGGCAGGTGGACCTCCCGTGCTACTCAGAGCTATATCACAGTAACAGCGAATTTAATGAGTGGGACCTGGGAGATGGCTAGCTATGTCTTGCAGAGTCGCCCTCTGTTTGAATGGCACATGGGAGCTAACATAGCAGAAGTCCTTGAACTGGGTGTAGTGGAATGAGAGCTGGAAAGGCCACAACTTTGCTGTGATTACAGACAACACAAGAAGAGTTCACTCCCTCAACGATTGCGTTGGAGGACTATCTGAGAAACTCGGGAGGATTTTCAACAAACACTGCATCCCTGTGCACTTCAAGCCCAGTAACACACTGAGACAGAGGCTTGTCCACCCCCAGGACAAAACACCCAGACATAAGCATAACAATGTAGTGTATGCAGTTCATTGCAGCGAAGAATACAGAACACAGGAGAGCCAACTCCTCAGGTCAGACCTCAGCAGTCCACCTGCATCTGCAGGCCAGGGGATACCTACTTTAAGAAAGCAATGTACACATTTTGGCCAGAGAAGACGGATGGTTTGAAAGAGAAATGAAAGAAGCCATATACATCAAAGTGGAATGAGATTCACTAAACAGAAGAGTTTACGACGCTACCTATAATGCAGTTGTGAAATCCCTCCTCAGGAAGCTTAACAACCATTCACACTCATGTGACCCTAACGACTCGCATGTTGGCCGTGTGGGTCAATGACTGACATGGGACCTCAACGACTCTCACGGTGATAATGAGCACCTGGATGATTGAGAATCTTCACAGACTTCTTTAACAGGAGCTCTACAGCCACCGAAGTTCTGGCATCTGAGTTGGCTTTACTGGGGCTACTGACACA